>NC_133666.1:182559536-182843021 GCF_037893015.1 Macrotis lagotis
TTTTTAATGATTCTTTTCCTAGCTTTATAAAATAATTCATTGGCAATATAATTGGAAGATATTTAATAAGTAAATTAACTTAAATTGAATGATCATTTTAATTATATTTGCTTGGCCTATTGATGTGCAATATTTTTTTACTTCAACTGAAACATAATAGACTCTTCTCCAACCCCTTATTGTAACTCTGTGTGTCCCTGTGTCAAGTGTTCTTCTTACAACAATATATTGTTGGGTTCTAATTTCTAATACCTTTTGATATCTACTCTGTCTTTATGGATAATTTCTACCCATTCCCATTAAAAGTTATTATTATTGACTGAGTATTTTCCTACCTCTTATTTTCTTTTGTTTATACATCTCTCTTTCTCTCTTATTATCCTGTCACATCTCTAATGTCTGCTATGCTTCTGAACCCTGTCTTTCTGTTTAAGATAGATTTATATTACCAATTGAGTATATATGTGCGTGTATTTTTTTTTCCTTTTTGAATCAATGTAGATGTAAATGAGTTTCAAATTTTGTTCACCCACTTTTACCATTTCCTCTTCATTGGAAAAGTTCTTACTTTTGTGCCTCTTTTAGATGAAATAATTTTCCCCATTTTTCTCCCTTTCATTAGCTCCAAGGGCATCGCCCTTTCTCACTCACCTATTTTTGTACATCATCACAACATAATTAAGTTACTCCTGCACCTACTTTTTAACTTCCCTAATAATGATGACATTCTTTTTTTAAAGGTTTTTTTTTGGCAAGGCAATGGGGTTAAGTGACTTTCCCAAGGCCACACAGCTAGGTAATTGTTAAGTGTCTGAGGTCGGATTTGAACCCAGGTACTCCTTATTCCAGGGCCGGTGCTCTAACTACTGTACCACCTAGCCACACCATAATGATAGCATTCTTAAAAGATACTTTTATCCTCTTCCCATATAGAAAGCTTAAACAATTGAATCTTTTTGAATCCATTATATTTTCTCTTTGATATTTGTCTTTTTAATGCTTCTTCTGAATCATATTTGAAAGTGAAAATTTTCTCTCAGTCCCGGTCTTTTTATCAGAAATCTTTAAAAGTTCTCTTTCATTGAATATTCATTTTGGGGTAGATTTTTCTTGGATGCAATCTCAGTTCTTTTGTCTTCTAAAACAATATATTCCACCTTAAATGTGGTAGCCAATTAGTTTTATGTGATCCTATATTGGATCCAATGTATTTGAATTGTGTTCTTTCTTACTTGAAATATTACCTTTTCAATCTGGGAACTCTGGAATTTTCTTTAATTCTTCTGAGTTTTCATTTGGGGCTTATTTTCAGGTGGTGAGCGGTTAATTCCTTCTGTTTCTATTTTGTACTCCATATCTAAGATATTTGACAGTTTTCTTAAAAATTTCCCAAAATAAGATATCTAGGCTCTTTATTTGAGCATGGCTTTTCATGTAGTTCAAAAAATTTCTAAATTATCTCTCCTCAACCTATTTTTATCAGTTCTTTTTCTGATTTGATATTTCATATTTTGGGGCAACTAAATGATGCAGTGGATAGAGCACTGACCCTGGAGTCAGGAGGATCTGAGTTCAAACCTGCCTCAGACACTTAATAATTATCTGGCTATGTGATCTTGGGCAAGCCACTTAACCCCAGTGTCTGGAAAAAAAAAACAAATAAATAACCAAAAAATATCTCAAATTTTCTTTTGTTTTTTCATTCTATTTTATTAGTTTTTTTAATATGTCATAGTCATTAACTTCAAGTTGTCCGATTCTAAATTTTAAGGGATTATTTTCTTCATGAACTTTGGTACTTCTTTTTCCATTTGGTCAATTCTATTTTATGTACTATTTTCTTCAGTATTTTTTTCTTTTTCTAGTTTTCCCAAATGTTCAGAGGTATATTCTGTATCTTTGGTATTTTTTGTTTATGAATCATGATGGGAATTGTTTCTTTTAAGGAATACTCAGTGTAATTCAGGAGAAAACAAACATACAAACAGCTAGTGCAAAGGAGCAATATACCAAAAAAATGAAAATGAGAGAAGAAAAGAACTAGAATTTAGTAATCAGAAAAGTTGTTTTTTCTAAAATGTAAGGTTTTACTTAGAATTTGAAGTCAAGAAACCAAGAGGAGAGGTAAGGAAAAACATTCTAGTCTTGAGGAACAGTAGTGAAACTGCACTGAACTGAGAGAAATTTTCTAAGAGATACAAAAAGAATAGATATAAAACATTTTCCCCGAACCTTGAAGATCATTCCCTCATAAAAACATACATATAATGTTTACGGGGAGAACTGGCTCAAAGTACAAAGTACAAAGTACAATGATAGCATGACACATGTATAGAATACATGAACAAAAGGGAAAGAATCATTTCTAGTTTTGGAATTCCCTTTGTGAAGTTTGTAGACGTAATTGCTGTGGTTTAAGAACTAGTATCTTTCTCTAGTTTATAACTTACACTTCAAGACACTTCAAGCTATTATAAGAGGTCATTCTCTCGTATAAAGGATTATCTCTTCTCAGCTTACTTGTCTTTGTTCAAAACTGAACTCACAGAAGTTCAGAATCTCAGAGCTTGAAGCATCTCAAAGATCATGTAATGCAACCCATTAACAGATCAACAAGAAGTCTTATATACCATCTCCTTCATGAAACTTCCCCTAATCTCTTCATTTGGTTCAGTGTTGCTTTGCCTTCTAAGTTTTATTTTGTGCTTGCAATAGAGGTGGATACATTTATAACAGAGATAGGTGAAGAGGGGATGGATAGGATATGAAACATTCACAGATATTCCCCTGACTGGTTTCATTCCATGTAATAATATAGAAATTTAGGGTAAATTTGCTTTTGACCACATATGAGCAAGATTATTGGCTTAATGCTATTCAGTTATGGGGGGTGGTCATATAACTATTCAAGGATCCCTAAAACTTGATGATTCCTATTGCTGCAGCTAACCTGAGTAGATATAAAAGTATCCTATGTTTCTTTCCCTTTTTAAATAGTTAAGTGGGACACTAGCAAGACTCTGGACTACAGTCAGTAAAGTCTGAATTCATAATACAGCCTCAGACACACAATATTGTCTATGTCTGAAGATGGATTTGTGATGCTGAGTAAGTCATTTAACCTCTTTGCCTCAATTTCCTCAGCTGTCAAATAGGGATAACAACAATATTTACTACTTCATATGACTGATGTAAGGACCAAATGAGATAATATTTACTATTTATTACAGTGCCTGGCATAGAGTAGGTGATATATAAATGTGTATTCCCTTTGCCTTTCCTCTGAGGTAACACAGTTTTCAGCTGATTCTGAGAGGAGGCAGGGAGAGGGTCAATCACCGTGCCTTGGCATTCATGAGCATATGACTGACTTCATCCCTGTGTATGTTCTTTCCTGATCTTAAAAAAATGAGCACGAATTACACGACCTTGGACAAGTCACTTAACCTCTATTGGCATCAGTTTTTTCAAATGTAAAATGAAGATAAAAATAGCACCCTACTTCCAGGGTTATTGTTATAATATTCCCAAGAATTTGAAGGAAGTCAGAAGACAGGTCAATAGCAGGTGCTATATAAATGCTGGCTATTATTTAGAGTAGAACACTTGCAAATAACTGAGAGTCTAGAAGATCTAGATGTCCCATTAAAGCTCTGTTAGCTGTAGGCAGCAACAGTGGCCAGCTAAGTGGTAATGATTTAAAGCATTGAGCACAGCTTCAAATAATTACAGAGAGACAGTAGCAACTTCAAAAGCATGTTCACTTAAAATACAGAGAAGTCTTTAAAAGAGTACTAATAACACTCAGGAACTTCCTGGGAACTTCATGAGTTATTCAAAAAACACCTCCCAATCAGTAAAGAAAAGCATCCCTTTGTCACATGTATTTTATATATGTGTGCCTCAATATCACTAAATTTTAAGTCAACTCTCACATTGATATTTTATCTGTGTGTGTGTGTGTGTGATCATTTGTACCAGCCATTCTTACCATTCTTTTATTTTAGAAAATCCATTTTCTAAAAGAAATTGAAGTTTGGCTGAATAATTGTTCATGGAAAACAGTGATTTATGAGCACATCTTCTAAGGGATTGCACCCTAAAAATCTGAGATTGAATAGCCAGAGTAATATGGGGATACATTTTGCCAGTATGACTGTGAGTTAGAAAAGTAGTCCTATAAAGGTGATATGACAATTTAAACTTATTAGTGGTCTTATTGTTGCTCTCCTATAAAATGTAATCAACTTGAGAAAAGAGACTTTAAATATTTTTATATCCTAGCACCTCTCACAATGTCTAATACATAGAAGATGCAACAAAAAGGTGAAGTAGATAAAGTGTTAAGCTGGAGTTGGAAAGATCAAGTTCAAATCCAGTCTCAGGAACTGATTAATTAAGTGACCAAGAACAAAACACTTTAGCTCTCTAATGTCCACATCTATAAAATGGAGATTTTAAAAGCACCTACCTTACAGGTAGGTGCATTGTGTGGAAAAAATGCGATAACGTTTATACTCTTGTAAATCATCAAGCTTTTTGTTATTGTTGCTATGTTCAGTTGTTTCAGACATAACCATCTCTCCTTGACCCTATTTCTTGGCAAAGATACTACAGTGGTTTGACATTTTCTTCTCCAGCTCATCTTACAGATGATGAAGGTAAGGCAGGGTAAAAGTGTTGCACAGCTAGTAAGTGTCTGAGATCAGATATGAACTCAGGAAGCTGAATCTTTCAGACTACAGTCCCAGTACTCTATCTACTGCACCACCTACTTGTAAATGAAACATGGAATAAATGATCATTAGAAAAAATAAATGTTGGCTGTAGAGAATTGATTCCCATCATGATGTAACTTTTTGGTAAAAAAAAAAGTACTATCCATAGCTCCCCTTTCCTTATTCCATTGTATTTTAAACTGGTGAAGTTCTGAACCACTTCATTAAAGAAGAAAACATGAGGTTGGGTATTTTTCTAATGCCTATGTTGGTGGAAAATATTCAAGTCACAAAATACAGCTAATTAAGAAATGTAATATATTTGCTGGAAGCATGCCGCATATTTCATTCATTTTAATGGCTTCCCTTTTTAGACGTTGAAGGAGAAAAATAATTATATACTATGATCCAGATGCTTGGCAATTATTTATCTCTTATCTGATTGTTGCATCTTGTCGCTGGCAGTAGACAATAAAACATTGCCAGTACTTGCCATAAAGTGAATTATGTAGTTTTCAAATTAAAAAAAAATCCTTGGAGGACATGAAATTATCTATAGGATATTTTTTTTTAAAACTGAAGAGTTACCTTTTATACTTTGTCAAGAAAATACAATTCTTTATTTGGAGGCTGTAACAATTACTTGCCAAAGTAACACTATTCACAACCTTGCCTCTCAAATTTCAAATGATACAGCCTTATGTGATAGAAAATACACAGGTCTGAGAGTCATAAAACCCAAGTTTTGAATCCCAGTTCCATCACTGCTTAACTCTGTGGCTTGGAGCAAGGAGCCTAACATCTTTCAGAATTAGTTTCCTCATTTGCAAAATGAGAAGATATGTCCTCTAAGGTCTCTTCCATTTCTAAAAGTCTGTGATGCTATAAACTTTCACTTAAGAAGACTCGTGGCACAAAAAAGAACCCACTTTGACTAGCAAGCAAGTTTTTCAAAATTTATTTCTGACAGTTACACAGACAGGGAATTTACTTTCTTTTAAGAGCAAAGCATCCCAAAGTGTCATTGAATAAAACAGGATATTTACACAATTATAGACATAAGTAAGTCACATCAGGAATTGAAAGTAGGGGGATTTCAGCAGTTCAGGAGCAGGAAATGAAGATGAGGCTTCAAAAACACATTGTTTGCTTGCCCTGAAGTACACAAAGCTAGAAACCGCATTGAGCAGAAGGGGAGTTTGGTACAAATGCACATAATTAATCAGTAGTCATCTGTAAAATACAATGGGAAAACATTGGCGGGGAACTTCCAAGGGTTTCAATGAAAAGTGTTCAATTTTTTTCCTTTAATAATGATTAATTACTGATATTGATCAAGCATTCTGCTAAATTCTGGGAATAAAAATACAAGCAAAAAATAAGCCAGTCCCAGACCTCTAGGAATTTACACTAAAGGGGAGGAAAACAACACATAAAAATTAATTGAAATGGAATTGGAGGATGAGGCATGTGGCTAAGTCTGTACAACAATCAAAAGACAAATAAAAGGGGAGGGGAGTTCGACCTTACTAGACTCTTTTCCAGAAAGGAAGCCCCAGAAGGAACTTGCCAGTTGGAGGATGGGGCTGGCATACTTCCAGATATCACAGAAGACCTCAGGCACTGGGAGAAACTCCAGAGTTGATAAAGCAACTGAGTCATGGAAGTAAAGGATGAGAGGCTAAGAAGCAAAACCAAGAAAGGTAAAAGTATACCTAAAGATCATTCCTTACAGATCAGATGAATGAAAGAAATAATGAGATAATATATGAATGCATGAAAAAAATACATCTTCAACATTTTCTATTTGCCATTATTATGTTAAACTCTAGGGATAAAAATATCAGAAAGTGACAGAGAGAGAGAGAGAGACAGACAGACAGACGAGACAGACAGAGACAGACAGAGACAGAGATAGAGAAATAGAAACAAAGAAAGAGAGATACAGAGAAACAGAGAAACAAGGAGAGGCAGAGAGAGACAGGGAGAGACAGAGACAGAGTTGAGAGACAGAGACAGTGAGTCAAGAAACAGACACATAGAGAGAGAGACAGAGAGAAAAGAGAGACTACACTCAAGGGACTTTTGATATAATAGAGAAAGAGAACCCAAATAAAGGATTGATACTGACAGAACAAAAAGGATGAAGTCAGTGATGTAAGTAGAGTAAATGCTTTTTCCAGGCTGTGCAACATGTTAAATGTTGGGAACAAGAGTGAGGTAGTGAATTCTTATCAATTCACACATCCCTAGAACAGAAATGTGAATAGAAGGAGGTAGGAGAGTTATAGCAAGAATAGTGCTTTCAAAAACTGCATTTATGCCTGATAACTAATGTTTCTGATTAACTTGTCCTTTTTATTTTAATTAATCCTCTATGAACCATGAGAAATTGCCACAGATCCCTAGAATTTACAGAATTGCTTTGGTATAAACATTTATTCATACATTAACTTATTGCTCTGCAAATCACAATAGATATGTTTGGTCAGTCATGGGAAATAAAAAAATAAAGTAGTAATAAATGGTTTATTTTGCTTTAAGAAACTGCTTAATTTATGAAATATTATATTTTCACTAGATTAACTGTCCAGTGTTGATGACTTCACAAGAGACAGTAGCTTAGAAACTAACTTTTTTTGTTATTCACATTTAAACATAAATATGAAATTCAATGAACAAATCCCTTGGTGATGTCTTATTCTTCAAGATCTTGGGATTGGTTGTGAACTGATTCCATCTTTTTGGAGAGCAATTTGGAACTATACCAAAAGGGCAAAAAAAACTATACATATTCTTTGATCCAACAATATCACTACTAGGTTTATATCCCAATGGGATAATAAGAAAGGGTAGAAAGTCCTTTTATACAAAAATAATTATAACAGTTTTTTTGTAGTTGCAAAGAATCAGAATTGAGGGGATGCCCATCAGTCTGGGACTGGCCAAACAAATTGTGGCATATGGATGTGATGTAATACTGTTGTTCTATAAGAAATCTGGAGTTTTATAAGAAACCTGGAAAGACTTGCAAGAACTGATGCTGAGTATAGTGAGTAGAGCCAGAAGAACATTGTACATATTAACAGCAACATTGTACAACAATCATAAGACAATTATAAAGAACCTGGGTTAGAAAATGCCATCCACATCCAGAGAAGGAACTATGGAGTCTGAATACAAACCAAAGTTCAATTTTTATAATGTTTTATGTTTTTATGTTTTTTCTTCTCATTTTTTTCCTTTTCTGTTTTGATTCTTCTTTCACATTAAGATTAATAAGGAAATATATTTAATATTACACATGTATAACCTTTATTAAATTACTCTGTCTAAATCACAAAACCTTGCAAAAATAATTGTTGAAAACTATCTTTCCATGTAGTTGAAAAAATAAATAAATAAATTTATTTTAAAAAAGATTTGGGTATTGGTGGTGGGATGGTTTGTATGTCCTTTTGTTTCTCTAGCAAGAATTTAAAAGGTTTCAGGTAATGATCAGTTTAATGCTCACTGTCATACATCATTTCATTTTTCACAGGAGGTGACCCTTGCTTAAGTATCAATTAAATTGATGGGTTGGAAAAAGAGAATTATCCTGAAGTGAAATTTATACTCTAGTACTACAAAGGAAAACATCTAGGTGGCAGAGTGGATAGAGTACTGGCCTAAAATCAGGAAAACAGCATCTTGAGTTGAAAAGACACTAGTTTACTAAATGTGTGAGCCTGGACAAGTCACTTAATCCTATTTATCTCAGTTTTCTCATCTATAAAATGAGTTGGAGAAGGTGATGAAATAAATAATAAAGTATCTTTATCTAGAAAACACCAAATGGGCTCATGAAACATCAGACATGACTGAATAAATGACTAAACAACCGCAATACTTCATTTGAGTTCATATCTCATCAGTATGTGTATTCTCTCCATATAGTATTTATAATCCATTTATGCCTACTTGTTTTTTGAAGGAATCTCATGTTTCTTCCCACAAATTTTCTAGGAAGGGTCTACCAAACATGGCTATATGTAGAAATAGAATCAATAATAAATTGTTGAGACCCTTTCTGGAGTCACTCAACCTTCCCCAGGCGAGCTTTGAAGGGGCAGGAGACAAGGATGACAAGGGAGACAAGTACTCCATCAAGATCTCCAAGTGCCCCCATTTATTTACCAAAAGATTAGTGCTTAAATACCTTTACAGTTTCTAATCCACTCCTATTCATATGGCACCTAGTAAGATGAGACTCTTGTACCCAAGGACACCAGGTGATGATAGTTTACAATGTTCCTATACACATCAGTAACTAACACATTCCCCTTTTTGTCTTTTTTTGAAACAAAATTATGGCATAATAAATGCCACATAAATTGTAAAAAAAGTTCAAAAATTAACAAATATCAATAGTAAAAAACAATATTCCTAAATTCCTTGAAATACATTTATCCCTAACTTACAAATAGACAAAGATTACAAAGTTTTTTTTTCTTTTGACAACAGAAAACCTTTCAAAGCAATCAAATTAAAACCCCAAATTAAAAGGAGTAATTTTAACTTTACCTATTTCAGAGTTTAGACACTAACACAAACACAGAAAATAATTCTCTTGTATTTCAAAATTATCAAAATAAGATTGTTGGACACCCTGGCCAGCACCAAAATCTCAAAATATAGAAACATTTTCCCACCTCTCCAGTCCGGTGGAGAGATGTAAAAATGTCCTATTGATTAAATACACACACACACACACACACACACACACACACACACACCCCAAAATATTAGCCATAAACACTGGCTTCCTTCAAAAGACAAAAACTAAATTCCCCAATACCAGGAAAAAAAAATCTTCTTCCCTTTTTTTCTTAACTAATTAATCACAAAGTTTCCCAATCAATAACCTATTGAAAAACATAGTCATTGCCCAACTCTCCTCCCCCTACCCAAACCAGGAAGAAGGAATAGGGGTCCCTTGATTGCTAAAATGATTTGGGGGGGGGGGGGGTCTTGTCCTTGTAGCAAAGCCTGCATTCCATCTGAGACATAAGCTTGAGTTTCAAAGTTCCAATAAAGAATATTTCCCTTCTCCCTCCCCCCTTCCCGCTGCAGAGCGTGGGAACAGCAGAAAATGAGAGAGAGTATTTGAAATCACTTAAGGTGTTAACAACAGTACGACCTGGCATTGTGACACCTTGTGAACAATAGCTTTTACCATAACAAATTGTCCAACAGCATGTGACACATTCGCTCTCAACACAGGAAGCCTCAATTCACAGCTCTCTGCTGCCAGAGCAACAGTCCTGGGGCATCCAGCTGTAGGCTGGAAAGTGAAACTAGTTGCAGCTTCTAGAGTGAAATTTGTCATCAGCATGAGGGTCTGCATCAGTCTGCAACAGGTTCTGCATCAGTATCGGGCAGAGTCATGCATAATGCACATAGTGCAATCAGCCTGGCAACTATGGCCAAAAAAGAGCAGCAAGCAGGTCCTCCACATCCTGTTCATGACATTGGTACTCCTGCTAAGGAAGTAGCTCTGTCCTCTGCTGCATTGCCTTGGAGATTCCACTTCCCACTGGCTCCTCAATACTAAATACTTAATTGTTTCTTCTCACTTTTGCTTTATGTAATGCTAACTTACTTTCGCTGGTTCCTTAATTCTGAATACTTGTTTGTCTTCTCATTTTCACTTTACACCTCTTTGTTCAAACTTAAAATCAGCCCCTGGTAACTTCAACCCGTTACCTTCTCCAGAGTTCTATGCTCTAGGATGTCAACTGGTTCTCTTGCTTGTATCTACTGTGTCCTTATACTGGACTTTACTCAGATAACTCTGCCTTCTTGTCCCTGTACAGGTGTCATATGTTGAGTCCCTGTTCAGGCTTCATATATATCGAGTCTCTTTTCCTGATGTCATATGTTGAGTCCCTCTCCTGGACTCCTTCAATCTTTTCCCCATGTAAGCCTTAGAGGAACTAGAGACAAGGAAGACAATTTCTCCCTTTCATACACCAAGATCTCCAAGCTCTCCATTTATTGAACCAAATACCAGAGCTTAAATATCCCCCCAGGATCTAATCCACTCTCACTGCATTAACACTTAGTAAAATGAGACTCTGGTGCTTAAGGACACCAGGTGACTATAGTTTGCAGTACTCCCACACACAACAGTCCCTAACAAGAAATAGCAACAAATTTGGTATCAATAGTGAGGAAGTCAGAAATCTGAATTTGGGAATATAAATGTTTGAGAAATAGTGATGTCCTAAACATAAATGAGGAAGCTTGAAGAGGGAAAGCCTAAGTGGAAAAATGAGTTGATTTTTGATGTATCAAGGGGACATTTAGTTGAAGAGATCCAAATGACAAGTGAGAACCCCAGTACTAAGGTTAAGAAAGGAAGTTAGAGATGAACAAATAGATATGATAATTATCTCCATATACATATATATATATATATATATATATATATATATATATATATATATATATATATATACATATATGTATGTAATTTGACCCATGAGAAAAGACAAGATCACCAAGAAGAAAATGTAAAGGGAAGGGAAGAAGGCCCAAGATAGAATTCCATGTTTAGGAGAAAGGACAGGGAAAGAGTTGTACCAGTTGAGTGAGAGAAACCACAAAGAAATACTTTGTATATTTATTGAAAAAGGATAGCCTCATCTGGTTGAAAGTCCCCACTCCTGGGCACAATGCTAACTTTTCTCCATATCTCAGGATGACCAAAAACAGGTATACTAAAATCCTACATGATAGTTGATATTAATACTATTGTGAGGGATTGGTTCATGGCCAAGGGCTTTCTTCTCATCTTTCCCATGTCATCCTCTTACTTATGAAATGCCAGTGGCAATTATGACCCCTACTCAAATATAAAATCATTTGTTGAGCATTCATAGTTCCCCATATCCTAGTCCCAACCTGCACATTTCCAGTTTTCTTAAACCCTATAACCTATCATATAGTCATCAATCCAAGGATATTATATTCATTGATGCTACTCTAACCAAGCACTTTTATCTTCTTACTCTGGCTAAGACTATCCCCAACAGTTGGAATGTTGTCCCTCATGGTCTCTACCCCCTGGATTCCTTCAAGTCCCAGGATACCAGGATAATTTGCACTTTCTAAAAGAGATCTTTCCCAATTTCCCTTAAGTCTAGTAACTTTACTGTATTGATTATTTTCTATTTATGAAGTTTAGTTTCCTAAACTAATTCCAATTCAGTGTATAGTTTATGTGTACATAACTATGTACTTGCTGTCCATCTTAGACTGATTTTTTCCAAAGTAAGGATTTTTTTGCCCTTCTTTGAATTGCCAGCTCTTGTCCTAGTACCTAACACTTAGTAAGAACTTAACAAGTTCTCATTGATTAACTACCTACTTGGATATTTCTTTGGAGTAATGGGACTGTGGTTGTGAAGGGCAGGAATAGAATATACTTTAATATAAGTTTGAGAACTCTAGATCAAACAAATATTCTATCAGGGTTGATATTCATCAAGCATAAATGTACACCCAATACACATTCTTTGCAAAACGGTAAACACCAGTTCAACACCCACCAGTGGCAACCAACCACCAAATCCCATAAATTGTTGCTGGGTTTTTCTGAAAACTTTTATCTCTAGTGTTTTAAGGGTATTTTCAAACTTGAAATGAGGAAAAATAAAATTACTATTTATTTTTTAAACTACAGTTTATTTTCAAATCAATATGGAATACCAAAATAAATAACTAAATATGTGATAATACTAATGTTAAAAATCTATTTTGCAAATTTAAGACTTTATATTCTTTTATTTTTTGTATTCAAATTACTTCCTGGTACCGACTTAGGTACTTAGGAAGGTAGATTCACTCTTATAAGCCACTAGGGCATTGTTTAGTTCATTACCTCGGTAATGTGCTCAATATCTTAAACATGAAAGTCCCAGAGAACACAATAGCAATAAAACTGTCTAAGCCACTATTTTAGAGACTAGCAAAATAGGAAAATTACTATAATTCATCATAGAAAAGATTTTTATAAAGGTCATAGGAATTGAAAGCAAGCTCTATATGCATAAGCAAGTATAAGTAGTCATAAATATCCATATGAGACATCATAATCATTTAGGATGATGCAACAATTTTCAGAAGCAAAGTGATGATTTAGGAGATGTGACTTAAGAGGAGATTAATATTTAAATTGGAAGAGGCATCATGCCTTTTAAAAGGCAAAGTTTAGATGATAAGAACATGAGTGATTCCCAAAGCATAGTTTTCAGAAAAATTTCAAAACTTTCCTATTTTTCTAATATAGTTATTGATGGAGTCAACTTGTAATTGCCTTGCTTTTCTCTATATTTAGTTAGCCAATAACTTTACTGATGTGCAGTTCTCATAGTAATATGCAACTCTTGAAAATAAAGGATTGTCACCAGAGACAGCTAGGTGATACAATGGATAAATTTGACACCTTAGAATAGAGAAGTCCTGGATTCAAATTCAGCTTACCTAGCTGTGTGTGAATCTAGACAAGCCACTTCATCTCAGTTTGCTTCAATTTCCTCAACTGTAAAATGAGGATAATAATTACATTTATACTACAAGGTGGATGTGAGAATTCAATGAGATAATAATCATACAATAATAATTATATAAATAATAAAAGCATTTGATATAGCATCTGACACAAAGTGGTTACTAAATCCTTCCTTCCTTCCTTCCCTGATACTAAAATTATAGTGCATTTTTCTCTTTTCAGTTAAAAACACTAAACACAGAATAAAGATATATAGGTGTTAAGGACTACAATTATTATAGAAAAATTTCTACTAAGTAGAAATGGCCTGGAAACTGATGTACAAAAATGGTGAAGGACAAAGACTCAGTGTGAATACAGAGAAGAATTGGGTGATGGCTACTACTATCAATCTTCTGGTCCCATCATGTTTTTTTTTCTTTCTGGAATCATGCCATGATCCATTTGCTCAGCTATCCATTGCTGAAAGTAATAGTTTACTGATGTTACAAGGATGAAATTTCTCTCAGGAAGGAAGGACAAAGGAACAAGGGAACAAAGTAGAGAGAGGAAGGAAGGGAGGAAGGGAGGAAGCAAATAAAGGAAAATAATGATGGAGGGAGGAAGGGAGGAAGGAAAAAAGGAAAGAAGAAGAGTTCTCTCTTTTTCCAATTCTACATTTTGTAACTTTTTACTAACTTCAGATTTCAGTTCATACCCTTGCCTGACTCCCCTCCATCAGTTTTAAATGCTCTGACCATACTCTAAAATTGCTTTGATTTTATTCTATATATCTTTTTATTATTTCACTTCTATATATATATATTGTTTCTATCTGGTAGAAAAAATTCCTTAATAAAAAAATAATTTCCTTTTTGTGTTCCTATCACTAATATAAAGCACAGTGCCTAGTAAATAGAAGATATTTGATAAAAGTCTATACAATTTATTTGAACTAAATTGACTTAAACTTTGACTTAAGCCCGTTGACCAAAATTAAGGTTTCAGTAGAACCCTCCTCCAGTGCCCAGTGTTGTGAATATGAAGATACCACCACTTCTTTTTAATTTTTTTCCCAATTACATGTAAAGATAGTTTTCAAGATTCATTTTTTGTAAGTTTTTAAGTTCCATATTTTTCTCCCTCCCTTCCCTCTCTCCTCTGGAAGACAGGGAGTAATCTGAAGGAGTTTATATATATGTAAAATCAAGCTAAACATATTTCCCTATTATTCATGTTTGATATTGGCACTCCTTTAGTGTTACAACATTAAGTGCTCTGTTTTTCTGGTCAATGCTATAAAGGAAGCATATTTGGTACTTTAAATGCTTGGGGTTTCTTTTAAAAATGAACTATTGGTTTTATCATTCTTATAATCCACCCACACTTTATCCATTTGCCTCTCATTTTTTAGATATTTTGTGATTTTGGGGGAGACCTTTTAATGTACTAATTTTCTGTTGTACTTTTTTTAAAACTTCATGTACAATTCATTGATTATTTTTCTATTTTGTTAATATATGTTTTCAGAGGTATTTTTCTTCAGCCATGACATCTGCTTTAATGGGATCTCTACTATTTTAGTATGCTCTATAATCATTCTCTTTTGCATGGTTATTTATCATCTCCAACATTTGCTTTTTGATCTTGTTATTCAGGATATCTATCCTTAGTCTCCACTTAAGTGTGAATTGTTTACTTATATTCCCTGCATAAATTTCTGTTTTTGTTGCATTATGGACTATATTTTCTTTTTTTATTGTTTTTTTATTTTATTTTTTAATTCTCATTTTGTACAAATTTTTTTACATTAATAAAATATTCTTGTTCAAGAGCAAACAAAACACCCCTCCCCCAATGAATATAGACTTGCTTAGGTAATAAAGAAAAGGGGAGAAAAAAAATTAAATTAAAAAAAAGAATAATACTAATAATTGTGGGCATGGCCAGGTGGTGCAATGGACGAAGCACCAACCCTGGAGCCATGAGCATCCAAGCCCACATCCAGCCCCGTAGACCCAACAATCCCCCAGCCATGTGATATACAAGCCACCCAATGCCCACTGCCCGGCAAAAACCCAAAAGAAGAAAAGCAAAGACCCAAAATAAAATAAAATAGCAATAATAGTAGGGGTGGCTGGGTGGCAAACAGAGCATTGGCCCTTGAGTCAGGAGCACCCAGGTCCAAATCCGGCCTCAGACACCCAAAGATCACCTTGCTATGTGGCCCCAGGCAGGCCACCCAGCCCCACTTGCCCTGTACCCTCCCCCAAACAATAATAATAATAAAAAGTGTGCTTCAGTCTTTGTTCCAACACCAACACCTCTGTCATGTGTGGATTGCATTCTTTATGGTAAGTCCATCGCAAAAGTTGCTTCCATATTTTTCCAATGTTGCCATTGCTGATCGCAACTCCCTCCTTTCTTATTTCTCCACTACCATGTACTATATTTTTCTCTCTCCTTTCACTATGACTCTGCTGTAGGGTCACTGAGTGGCACAGCAGACAGATCCCTGGTCCTGGGGCCAAGAAGCCCGGAGACCCCATACCACCCCTTAGGCCCAGAATCCACCTGGCCCTATGGTCCTGGACAGGCCTTCCAATCCCATCCTCTTACAAGAAGTAAAAAGGAAAATGTGTTATATCTGACCAGTCTCCCCCCATGGTCTATCCTCTCCTCCTTTATTCACATCCCCACCCCTTCCCCCTGCTCCCTCCTTCTTACTCCAGATGCCTATACCCCATTGAGTATATATGCTGTTTCCTCTCCTAGCCACCTCTGATGAGAGCAAAGGTTCCCCCATACCCCCTTGCCTCCCTGCTTCCACATCATTGCAATAGCTCATTGTAATAAAAAAAATCTTATTATATGAAATATCTTGGCCTATTCCCCTCTCTCCTTTTTCTTTCTCCCATTACATTTCCCTTTTTTTTTCTATTGACTCCATTTTTACACCATATTTTATCTTCGAATTCAGCTTTCTCCCGTGGTTCAACTAAAAAAGCTCCCTGCTCTATTAACTGAGAAGGTTCATGAGTATTATCAGTGTCATTTTTCTATGCAGGAATACATGCAGTTCATCATCATTAAGTCCCTCATATTTCCCCCATCTCCTCCAATCTCTGCTTCACCTGAGTCCTGTATCTGAAGATCAAACCTTCGTTCAGCTCTGGCCATTCCAAAAGGAGCATTTGAAATTCCCCTGGTTCATTGAAAGTCCATCTTTTTTCCCCGGAAAAGGACATTCATCCTTGCTGGGTAGTTCATTCTTGGCTGCATTCTAAGCTCTTTTGCCTTCTGGTATATTATATTCCAAGTCCTACGAGCTTGCAATATAGGTGCTGCTAAGTCCTGTGTGATCCTGACTGCAGCTCCATGATATTTGAACTGTGTCCTTCTGGCTGCTTGTAATATTTTCTCTTTGACTTGGGAGTTCTGGAACTTGGCTATAATATTCCTAGGGGTTGTTTTTTGGGGATCTCTTTCTCGGGGGGATTGGTGGATTCTCTCTATTTCTATTTTGCCCTCTGCTTCTAGAATATCCGGGCAATTTTCCTGTAGTAATTCTTTGAAAATGATGTCAAGGCTCTTTTCCTGATCATGACTTTCAGGTATTCCAATAATTTTTAAATTATTTTTCTTAAGTCTGTTTTCCATATCAGTTGTTTTTTCATTGAGATATTTCACATTTTCTTCTAATTTTTCATTTTTTTTTGAAGTATTGATTTCTGATCTCTGGTAAATTCATCAATCTCCCTGAATTCTATTCTTTGTTTGAAGCATTTGTTCTCCTCAAAGAATTTTCTTATCTCTTTTTCCATCTGGCCAGTTTTGCTTTTTAAGGCATTCTTCTCCTCAATAACTTTTTGAACTGTTTTATCCATTTGACCTAAGCTGGTTTTTAGCATGCTATTTTCTTCAGCATTTTTTTGGATTTCCTTGACTAAGCTGCTGACTTCATTTTCATGTTTTTCTTGCATCTCTCTCCTTTCTTTTCCCAGTTTTTCTTCCAAATCCCTCATTTGATTTTCAAAGTCTTTTTTGAGCTCTGTCATAACCTGAACCTAATTTCTGTTTTGCTTGGAGTCTTTAGATGCAGGAGCTTGTGCTTTGTCATCTTCAGACTGAGTATTTTGATCCTTCTTGGGCTCATTTGCAAAATATTTCTCAATGGTCTTCCTCTTGTTTCTCTGCTTGCTCATTTTCCCAGCCTTAGCCTGGTTTTGGGGTGCTTCCTGAGCTTTTGGAACACTCCCACAAGGGTCTCTGTGTGAGGCTCTGTCCTCCCTCCTGGTTTCTGAATGACCATAAGCACCCCCCTCTGCCACGTGGCTGAGGTGGTGGGGGGCCTACTGTTCTATGGGGAGCCTAGACTGTGATCAGGATCTGAATGTGGTCAGAGCCCCAGAGTCCTGTTCCAAAGGCAGAGGAGAGAGCTCTGCAGTCTCTCTTCACTCCCCTCCCTCAGCTTAGTGGGCTCATGCCCTGGGGGCTCCTGCTTACTGATCTGCCTGCTTCTGTTTCCGGGTCAGGGCTGTGGAGAAACCAAGCTACTTGCAGTGTGCCCTGAGTGCTGGGTTCCATGTTCTCGCTCTGGCAGAGGTGCCCGATGTTCCCCCACTTTGTGCCCAGTGCTCCTCGGGGTGTAGCTCAGGAGACTCCCCCGCTGCTATGAGCCTCAGCTCCCATCACCCTGGGGCTGCCTCCCGGAGGCTGAAGTTCTTTTGCTCTGGCGGGCTACCCCTCTTGCGGGCCGCCCCTCTGACCCGGGGAGCAGAGCCTTTCTGTTCTTTTCCAGGTTACCTTGAGTAGGAGAACTGCCTCACTGGGTCCCTTTGTGGGTTCTGTCTCTTGAAAGTTTAGTTAGAGTCCTTTGTTTCACGTTTTATCAGAGAGTGCCTAAGACTGGATCCCTTCTTGTTGCCATCTTGGCTCCGCCCCCACATTATGGACTATAAGGAAAGTAACATTTTTTTTCAGGGGAAAGATCTCTATTGTTTGTCAACCATTAGAACAATGACATTTTTATTTTTTACCAATCTGATAAACTTTGTTTTTCTTTTTTATTCATTTAGTATGAATTATATACTTCTGTGAAAAGAAAATTAAAGTCCTGTAATTATTATTTTATCTTGTTTTTGTAATTTAGTTAGTAAGCTTTCATTTTATGAATGTAAATGTTATTACTTCTTGAGCATATAGGTTTAAGAATTGGGCTGCTTTATTGTCTTTTGTGCTTTAAAATAAATAAAAAGTTTTCTCTTTCTCTCTTTGGACCCCATGCATTTTTATTGTTTTCCTGTTTGATTTTTTTTTTTTTTGGTTTTTTGCAGGGCAATGAGATTAAGTTACTTGCCCAAGATCAAACAAGTAATTTTTAAGTGTCTGAGACTGGATTTCAACTCAGGTCCTCTTGACTCCAGGGCCAGTGTTCTATCCCCTCAATTAGTTTTTAGTAAATATAATGCATAGTAAAATTTTTCAAGGTTTTCACATTATTCTTTAACTTTCTTTTTGTAAACAACTGATGTTGCTTAAACTGAAGATTTAGGATGGAAAGCAAAAATGTAAAGAAAAGGCATTAGTTGTTGCCTCTGCCCTATCTCCCTTTATATAGAGTACAACCTCTCTTACTAAACCATCCCTCTCCAGACACCAGACATTACTACTCCTTAGGCATCATCTTCTCTCCACTGATTATGCTTTGGGAGAGAAAAGAAGGAAGAAGTTATCACAATTCACCAACTCCTAATCTTCTAGCCAGACTGCCAGTGGTTTATTAGCATGTTTTTGCATGACATAGTGATTCTTCCTCAGAAACATGAACTCAAAGAAATAGAGATATTTTGAAGAAAAAAGTCTGCTAATTTCAGTAGATGGGGGAGGAGGAAATTTAACTTTTTTTCTGATCTTAGTTACATTCAGTTGTTTCCACAGTTCTTCTCAGTGGAGTTGTCCAGGTAGAGAATATCATAAGCACAAACCTACATCAGCACCTCAATCTTAGTATTCATTCTAGTCAATTATGTTTAGGTAAAAAAAAGAAGGTAAAAGAATTAGTCAAAGACCCAGGTAGGTTCAAGCCTTCCTGACTGAATCGGTGATTTAACTACATGTGGGTCCAGGAGTCATTTTGTCTAGAGAAGGGGGGAAGAGTACTGTTCTATCACTAATCACAGAAAGTCCGAGACAGAGAGGGAGAGCGAGAGAGAGAGAGATTGAGAGGCAGAGAGAGACAGAGGGACACAGAGACAGAAAGTTATATGATTACATACATATATTTGTATATACACAACATATATGTGTATAAATAAATTTACCCCAGGAAATAGGAAGGAAGATAAAGCTAGAGAGCAAAGTCACTTGTTTCAAGGTCCATTAAGCAGTCATCAGTTCCTGCTTCAATATCCAAACACCTATGATACAACTGATAAAAACCTTCTGACTCATTAGAGCCATCAGGGAGTATGGGAAGAAAGGGAACCAAGGACTAACTAACATTGTCTACATCATTAAAAATCCTAAGAACTTCAGTACTAAGCACAAATGAGAAATCAAAACTAGTGACTTGTAGAGAAATCACCTTGACAAAAGTGTGGCAGGTTTTCTAAATTACAATATAGAAACTACTGCTGATCTTGCCCTTTACCTATTGAATAATCTGGTTTTATGTTTTTATCCCTTTTGAGAAGATTAGGGAGAATAAAAATATAATTTCCTTTAATTTTTTTAATGATAGTGAATTCCCAACTCAGAAGATCTCATCTGTGTCCAATAGAATTCATTTTCACTGTCTCACTCTCTCCCTTTATATAACATGCTGGTTACTGCCCCTGCCTTTCACACCCAGTTCTGATTAATGAAACACATACAAATCAAAAGTTGCCATGGTGAATGACACTTTTATCTTATGCCAGCTTTAAATACTAATTGAGCAGAAATATAAACAAACAAAGAGCAAGTAATCTTTAGATATAACATATGTTCTCCTAGTCAAGAAGTAAGGGAAGAAGAATAAGAAAAAAGTGTTATCTGGTATCAGCTCTCCTATATGGCAAATTCAGCAGTGACAGATCTACCCAACTCTACCTCTGATCTCACCTTCAGACTACTATTCTTATGTGGTGAGTTGAGGGCCACAGCTATAGTCAAAAAACTGCAAGTGCTACCCGATGCTGGTTTCTGGCTGGTACCATGCCTACTTCATTCATTATTTTACCTCCCACTTAGAGTGAATTGAACTTTCTTTCATACCTGCTCTCATCTCATCTCTCATGAAACTTCTCTTCCAGGTCAAGGGAAGAGTAATACTCTTTAAGGCATAATTGTTTTTTATTGATTACAATATAATAAGCTAAATGTGTCAATGCTATATAACCAAGTTCATCACAGCTACTCTAAATCCTTTAATAAAGGGGGCACTATATGAAAAAATAGTGAAGTTCCTTCCCCTTTTTCATTTCATCCTAGCGTATTCTTTTTATCTAGCTTTTTTTTCTTTCTTCTCTTATAGGAAATGCCTAAGTCTGTGTTTGTCTTACTTCACTCTATGAGACCTATAAAAATAATAAAATTCTGAAGAGACACTTCTCCCTTCTCTCTCACTGGAAGATAATCATTTTATCTTCATTTTGCTTCTTCCAATTAAATGAATTTACCTTTTTATGTTTTTATTGAAAACTGCATTTGACAAACCCCAATCTTTCATTGGCAATTGTCCTAATCTCTGACCTTCAGCAAGGATTCCATGGAACTAATTTAGTCTTGCCAGTATTCCTAAAGTACTCTGCTGAATCCTTTACTCCTATATTTAGGGGATCTGATTCTGTTCCCAACATCTGTTCCAAAAGGGTGGAACAATGATCCCCCTGGGCTAACTTCATCCTCTAATTATTCAGGTTCAAGCTTATTGTTAACCACTTCCCCATCCACCATGTTTATCTGTTTGGAGTATCTGCCCATTTGATGGAACTATCACTATTCCTAGAGCCCAAAGGTTTCACATTGACTTGCATAGCACTGCCATACTTCCACTCCCTATTTACCAGGACTATTTACTAGATCAGATATATTTACCAGAGCTCAAGCTGACTGCACTAGACCAAGTCCTCATCCAGCCTCTAGCATATTTCTGGTTATTTTTATATGCTATTCCAGACTGAACAAGCAAGTTTTCTTGTATTTTCTTTTTTTTTTTAATTTATTTTCATCCATATGCAAATGAATATTTTTAAGTTACAAAATTTCCTTCCACCCTCCCTCCCCTCAGCAGCAAACAGTCAGGTTAGGATTATACACACGTAATTTGATAAACATGTTTACAAACTATTTATTTTCTAATGATGAATTAGGATTAAAGGAAAAAGATACTTAAGAGATAATTTTATAAAGTGTTCATAAGATTTTGAAGGGTTGTGTGTGTGTGTGTGTGTGTGTGTGTGTATTTTCCTTCCTATATACCAAGGTTCTACCTATGTAATGACTTGCTCCCAACCTTGCTCCATCTGTTGCCCTAGTGTTCCCAAGGCTCAGACTTTGTTTGGGATTGGCCAATCACCAAACATCAAATTGGCTTGTTGAGCCTGGACCTGGACTTCTCTATGACTAAGAACCTCCTGCTGGCTTTTCCATTCTCCCACCTATACTGAGTTACATTTTCCCTTTACCTCTGAAGAGATAGATCTTTCCTGAAGATCCTCTATGATATCTTGTGGTGAGAACTTGATTTGCTCTTTGTTTTTAAGAGATCTGTGGCCTGTGTAGGGTCTGTGTAGAGGCTGCATTTAAAATTGTATTGGGAAAAGCTCCAGGAACATGCTAGCCCCAGAAGTCACATCTTATCTTCATTTTATAAAGTTGTTTTTGAAACCAAATATTAAAACTTTATTGTATTTATTGCTTTCTCATGATTAGATTCTCAATCTAAATGTGAAAGAATTTCACAACATTAGATTCAGCTCTATGTTCTAGTGTTTTAAAATAATTCTAAATTTTGGGCCTCTAAATACCTGTTTTATAGGACCATATCATACTCTTGGTTGTTGTTTTTTTTGTTTTTTTTTTTATATTTTTGGAAGACAATAGAGTTAAGTGATAGCCCAAGGTCACACAACTAAATAAGTAAATATTAAGTATCTGAGGCCAAATTTGAATTCACGTCCTCCTGACTTCAGGACCACTGCTCTATCCACTGTACCACCTAGCTGCCCCTATACTATACTCTTTGCATCATCATTAATTACTTGCCTTTGGGGCATATTGTTAGGTAGATAGTAGACAGAAAGATAAATAGATAGATAGATAATAGATAGATGATAAATAGATAACTGACTTAAAAATCTAAGCTATTTGATTAGTTCTGATTGTATCAACATCATTTTCTATACACAACCTTCCTGTTTCCTCAATATTGGCACTATATCTTCAGAATTTCATTCCTTTCCATTTTTCCTGTATTGATTTTCCCACAGTATGTTAGAATATGGAATTCCACCTAGCCTTTCTGGAGCAGCTAGGTGGTACAATAGCTTGGAACCCAGAGTCATGAAGACCTGAGTTCAAATCTGACACTGGCCAAGTCAAAATAGTCTTTTTGGCTCAGTTAATGCAACTGTAAAAACAATAAATAAACATTTATTAAGGACCTACTACTTTGCTAAGTACAAGGATATCAAAGAGGCAAAGGACAATCCTTGTTCTCTAGGAGCTCCCAGTCTAAAATGAGGGTAATGATAGCACCTTCTATAAAAGGTTTTTATGGAGATCAAATAAGACAAAATTTTGCAAGTGCTGGAAATACTAGGAACATAAAAGGCATTTATTTATTAAGTGCTTTTTCTTTTCTCCAGTCTTTCTCTTTCTCTTTTTTTTTTTATAAATTTATTTATTTATTTTCCTCCACATGCATATGCATATTTTTAAATTACCAAATTTCCTTCCACCCTTGCTTCCCACCCCCCATCCCCAGTGGTGAACAGTCAAGTTAGCATTGTACATTTTTTGATAAACATGTTAACAGATGAGTAATTTTTGAGGAATTAGGATTAAGAGAAACAGATACATAGGAGAAAAATTTTTATAAAGTGTTCATCAGATTCTGAAGGATTGTTTTTTGTGTGTTTTGTTTTGTTTTTCTCCTCTGGTTAGGGATAACATAGCTCATAGACAGTCTAATACAGTTGTCTGAGCTTTCTGGACTGCTTGAAAGGAGCTGCTTCCATCAAGGTTGTTCTTCTCATAATGCTGTTGTTGATGCATACATTGTTCTATTGGTTCTACTCCCTTCCTTCACACAACATGAGATCCCATAAGTCATTCCATGCTCCTCTTAAATCTAATCATTTATGGTTTTTTATAGAACAGTAAGATTCCATGGTATTCATGTACCATAACTTGTTTAGCCATTCCCCAACTGATGGGCATCCCCTCAATTTCTAATTCTCTGCCACTACAGAAAGAACTGCTATAAATATTTTGGAACATGTAGGACTTTCCCCTTTTTTGGCTTTCCCTTTCTCATAATCCTTTAAAATCTGCTCTACTGAAATCTTTATTACAGATTAGACTATGAATTACTATATTCTAACAACAATTTTAAGATTAAAATGATCACATAACATATTGTTATTTCTACCTGGACTCTCTAGTCCTACTCAGATCTAAAATCCAAATTTAACCTCTTGTTTGTTCTTCCAAATTTTAAGTAATAGGATTATTCTTAAAGTAAATGAAGATATTTTAGTTGCTCATTTTTTGTAAAGAAAGCTCTAGCGGATGGCTAGATAAATGAAGTCCCCCATTACTACTATACCACTGTACTCATATTCTTCAAGTGTTGATAATAATAGTATCTCCCTTATAGGTCTATCAAATATATAATGAGACAACAAGATGCTATAAAGTGTTTCACAAACTATAAAGTATTATTTAAATATGAACTTTATTGTTTTTCTATTTTTATCATTCCTCTGCTCCTTGCTTGTTTTTTCCCTGAATACATAATACATGATCTCCTTCTCTCTCTCTCTCTCTCTCTCTCTCTCTCTCTCTCTCTCTCTCTCTCTCTCCATCCATCCCTCCATCTCTGTACCCCTGTGGCCTAACTTTCCTTATCTGGTTCATCATACTTTTTTTATCCTATAATTTGTAGATGTCCCCCAAAGTTTCATTCTTATATTCTTGACCTCTTCTCCCTAATGTTAGTGTGTATATATATATATATATATATATAATGATTATATTATATTTATTGTTATCATTATTTATTTTATTATATTATATAATTATTATATTTTTATATATTTTTCCAATTACTTAAAAGTGATTCCAACATGCTACACTATGCAGTGATATTGCTTCTTTGATTTTCACTTCATAGAATGGGGTCTAGTGCATGAGAACATTCCAATAAGACAGAAATGTTTGGTTTTTTTGTGCTAATGTTTAACTTCATTTTTCCCATTAAGATTTATTTAGTAGAATAACATAATTGGAAATTTTTGGATCTTTTTGGTGAGGAATGTGAATTAGATGTGAATTGAAAGGGAAAAAAATCTTGACAAAATAACAATGAGGAGTTTTAGAATTTTCAAGTTGATCATGGTTGTCTTTTAATTTCTTAATAAATTCTACTTGTTTGAAAAGAGACTTTGCGAGTAGTTTTGTTTAATGTTTTCATGTTAGCTTTTCAGTGTCCTTTTCCAATTGTTAGTTTTACTTTTAGATGAGTTGTTTTCCTTTTGCAGTTGCTTAATTTTGATTTTTTGATATTTCCTTTTCCAGTTGGTCAATGTACTTTTAAGGGAGTAATTTTCTTTTCCCATTTGACCAATTTTACTTTTAAAGGTTTTTTTCTTTAGTCAGTTTTTCATAATTCTACCACATGACTCATTTTTTCTAAAATTTTCTTCTTTCTCTATTCTTTGGCTTTAAAATCCTTGCTGACCACTTCCAAGAGGTCTTTTTGTATTTAAGTTTAATTCATGAATACCTTTGAGGCTTTCAGAAATAAGCATTTTATCACTGTTTTCCTCTTCTGAGATGGAGATTTTATCAACCCTATCAGAATATTGCTTTCTAGGGGTGGCTAGGTGGTGTAGTGGATAAAGCGCCAGCCCTGGAGTCAGGAGTACCTGGGTTCAAATCCAGTCTCAGACACTTAATAATTACCTAGCTGTGTTGCCTTGGACAAGCCACTTAACCCCGTTTGCCTGCCTTGCAAAAACCTAAAAAAAAAAAGAATATAGTTTTCCATGGTTAATGCTATTTTTGCTCTTTGGCTTATTTTGGGAGTTCACCTTTGAAGGCACAGGGGTGTATAGTCTCATGTTGGTTTTTTTTTTTGTCCTGGGGGGGCCTTATTTCTCTGGCATCTCAGGTGCTTGCAGTTTGGTCCCTGTGTTCAAGTAGCCTAACACTGTACCAGTGTCCTGGAGCTCTACCTTTGCTTTCCAAGATTGGGTTGGAACCCACACTGCTGTCCTGCTCTACCATTGACCTGCTAAGCCGGTAGCTGAATTGTACATTGTTAAGAGCCTCTCTCTGGCTTCCCAGCTCTCTCACCTACACTGGACTACACTCTCCTCTTATCCAGGTGAGAATTTCACAGATGTTCCTCCATGATATCTTGGATTGAGAACTTGCTTCACTTTGGTTTGTGGTTTTTGTGGGTTTTGTCACTTTGGGGTCTGTTTAGAGTCTCCATTTAAAGTTGTTTGGGGGAAAACTGCAGAAGCCTCCTAACTTCATGCCAATATCTTTGTTCTATCCAGGAAGTTTCCTTGTAAACAGTTTTGTGATATTTGTAATCTATGTTTTTGTGTGCTATTATAGATTCAGATTGCTACTAGATGAGACTAGGGAAATCTCAAGTGCATTGTCCACTGTCCAATATATCTTGAGATTTCCCAGTCACCAAAGGAGTGAAACAAGGATATGTTCTTACTCCAATACATTTTAGCATGATGTTTCCAGTCATGTTATTAAATGCTTTCACTGAGGATGAATATGTTCTCAAGGTGAGCTACCTCACTGATGGCAAAGTCTTCCACTTGAAAAGGCTATAAGCCAAGACCAAGCTGGATGAGTGTTGGTGCATGATCTTCTGTCTGCAGATGATTGTTCCCTCAATGCAGTCTCTGAAGCTGAGACACAACAAAGTATGGATCAATTCTCTGCTGCTTGTGTGAATTTTTGTCTAACAATTAACACCAAGAAAACAAAGGTGCTCCATCTGCCAGTATCACAAAATCCATATGTGAAACCATCAATTACAGCAAATGGAGAAGGTTTGAATACTATGGAGAAGTTCACTCACCTTGGCAGTGTCCTTTCCAAGGAGGTACATATTGAAAATGAGGTTTACACACACATTGCCAGAGCTATCTCAGTATTTGGGAGGCTCTGAAAGAAAACGTGGAAGAGAAGTATTAGACTGACTAAAAGTCTACAGTTATTGTGCTTACCTCATTGTGTATGCCTGTGAAACCTGGAAAGTCTACCAGTGCCATGCCAGGAAACTGAATTTCTTCCATTTAAATTGTCTTTGGAAGATTCTGAAGATCACCTGGCAAGAAAAGATATCAGACACTGAGGTTTTTTTCTCGAGTTAAAGTACCTAGCATTCCAACATTACTACAGCGAGTGAAATTATGATGGGCTGGACATGTTATTAGAATGCCAGATGTACACTCACCAAAACAACTATTTTATGGAGAACTCACACAGGGCAAATGCTCATAAGGGGCTCAGAAGAAGTGATACAGAGACACCCTGAAAGTCTCTTTGAAGAAGTAGAATTGATTGTACAGCATGGGAAATACTGGCACAGGACAGGCCAGCATAGTGTGCCCTCATCAGCAAGAGTGCTGCTTTCTGTAAGGAAGACAGAAATGAAGCAGCCCTAAGGAAATGTGACATTCATAAGTATAGATTATCCACCCCAGGACAATCTGTGCCCAACCTGGTAGATCATTCTGAGCTTATATTGATCTGATCAGTCACATTTGAACATACTATCTAATTTATCTCAAACATAGTGATGTCATTTTGGTCTTCTTTGATAATGAGGGACAAGAACCAACCAACCAAACCAGTTGAGACTATCTCTCCACTAATGACTGATGGTAGGGATCTTGTGCTCCCCATATGTTTTATAACCCTCTTGGGAAAATGCTTAACACATTTCATAAACTTTACTATGGATGGACTGGCTGACTACTGTTATTGTCACAATTGCATTTCCTTACCTCCTTCTTAGACTGATATTTTAAGGAAATTTTTACAAATTCTAAACCAGCATTTGCTTCAACTATATATGGAAGATAGGAGAGGTTTGGATCATTTCTAACTATTACCTGATCACCCTCTTCACTCTTCTAAATAAAAGTAGCATTAAACCTTTGAATCAAACTCATTGTATAATTTCTTCTCTTTTCAAGCTATACAATTAAATTACAGTCAAAAAGACTTCTACACCAGTAGAAATGAGCTTACTAACCCAAATGCTCACAGTACTAACAATGTTGTTAGGAAATAAGACACTTGACTAAAAGGAGGCAATTGCCAATTTCTTTAATGTGTATTTCTTAATGAGTCTTATCAGGAGACTGATTCACATGAAAATGCACAATTAGCTGATCCCAAGTTTAATATACAATTATCTCCATACTAGCTTTATTTCTATTACCCTAGAAAAGGAGTTTTTTCCAGTATTTTGCACAGCAGTCAAATCTCCATACATTTCACCACAATTGCACCAGGTTTTTATTTAGCTACTTATACCCTTCAGATGATGATGGACAGATGATAAAATGGAATTTTGGCAATCACATTCCTTTGTAGTTTTTGGTAGCATTTGAGGTTTTAATATGATATACCACTTGGGTGAATTGACTGCAATGACAAGTTGCATACTGAAGTTAAGAATCAGAAATGCCTGAGTTCAAACTCTGTCCCTTGCATTTGCAAGTTATATATTCAAAGTTTCATAGATTAAGAACATTAAGTTTAAGATATTAAAGATATCAAGCTCAACTCTTATTTTACAGATTAGAAAATAAAAACACAGAGATATTAAGAAACGTGACTGGAATCACACAGATTGTAGTGAGGCAGAATTTGAACTCAGATCTTCCTGACTTCAGGTCCAACATTATCCACTGTAGCATCTAGAACATAAAAAAAATCAATTAACCTTCTCATAGTCAGTTTTCTCATTTGCAAAGCCAGATGAAAATGTCTGTGCCTCAATAACAGCTCTATGCTATTAAAGCACATTAAATAAAATAGGAAAACAAGTCAATTTATAGTCATTCTTTGTTAGCAGCAAAACATTTCAATACCCTATATTTATAGGGCAATCTTTTTTTTCAAAAATATAAGATAAAAACTCTCACATTAACAGGGTCAAATGGCAGAGACTGTTTTTTACTTCTTTTTGTACCTCCAGGGATTAGCATATTACTTGACCCATAATAATGTTTATCAACACATCACATTCAGTTGTGATCGCTCCTGAGTTTATTTGAATTACTCTGATATTTCACTTTATTGCTCTGATCTCCAGAGAAATCTAGCAGTTCCATTTAAACATTTCAAGATCAAATAATTTTAACCAGTCTTTCAGCTAAACAACTAATTTCAGAATTCCAATACAATTCATCAAATAATATTTGTTTGAAACTACAAGAACTTCATTTTCAAATTGTTCTGATATCTCTCTTTCTATTAAATCCTTCATTTCTCTGAGATTAAATAAATATTTAACTACTGGAAATATTGCATATTAACAATGTAATCAATAATGAAAGAACATAAATAATTATTTCCAGTATTTTAGCTCTGAAGATGAGCATAGCCAAAGTCACCTCATAACTACTGTTATTTACTTGCCACAAGAAAAAAGTTATCATTATTATCTTTGTACATAATAATGATTTTCCTTTCTGTTTTTCATCTCTTGACATGCACAGTTTTCTAGTCCTTTGGGCATAGCACAAAACCATCCTAAAATTGATTGAATCAGTTCACAAGTTTATCACAATGCATTAATGTCTCATTTCTTCTCCAGTATTTGTCTGGAAAAAGATCCTAAAATGAAAACACCAAGGAATGTTGTGGCCAAATTCCAGGACTATCAGATAAAAGAAAAAAATCCTGCAAGCAGCCAGAAAGAAAAAAAATTAAATACCAAGGAGTCATAATAAGGATTACACAAGACCTGGCTGAAGCAACTTTAAGGGATTGAAAGGCCTTGAATGAGATATTCCAAAGAGCAAGGGAGCTTGGAATGCAGCCAAGAATCTACTACTAGGAAAAATTGAGCCTTCTCTCTGAAGGAAAAAGATGGACATTTAATGAAATGGGAGACTTCCAAGATGTCATAATGAAAAAACCAGAGCTAACTAGAAAATTTGGACATCAAACAGGAGGCTCAACAGACTCATTAAAAGGTTAAAGAAACTGCTATACAATAAGATGAAATTGGTTATATACCCAATTGGGAGAAAGATCTCATAACTTGAGAACTGTAACTATTAGAGAGAATATACTTAGCCAGAAGTGACATCCATAACTTTTCTGTGACTCAGATAGAATGATTTAAAAACAATACCTCCTTATAAAGGGGGGCAGTAAGGAAAAGGGAGGTTGGAGGGAGAATGAATAGGATAAATCTCATTACATCAAGAGGTACAAAAGACCTATTATAATTGAGGGGGAGAAGGGAAGAGGTGAGAACCACCTGAATCTTCATCTCATCAGATTTGACTTAAAGTTAATTTAGACACACTTAATCAAATTAAAAAAAATTATCTTTTAATCATTAAAAGGGGAAAAGGGAAGGGGGAGGGGCAGAAAAGGAATAACTAACAGAAGGAAGGGAAGAAGAGGAAAAGGGAAAGGGTCAAAAGGGGAGGGGGTTTGATATAAGAGAGCAAACACCCTGAATTTGGTGGTATTCAGAAACAAAACACTGGGTAATATGGATAAAGAGAAAAAAGGGGAAAAATACAAACAGAAGGAAGATAGCATGAAGGGCAATAAAGAGTTAGTCATTATAACTTTGAAGGTGAATGAGATGAACTCTCCCTTAAAATGTAAGCAAATAGCAGAGTGGATTAAAAGCCAGAATCCTACAATATGCTGCTTACAAGAAACTCATCTGAAGCAGAGAGATACATATAGAGTAAAGGTAAAAGGTTGGAGCAAAATATATTTTTCTTCAGCTAAAGTGAAAAAAAGCAGGGGTAGCAATCCTGATCACACAAAGCAGCTGCAAAAATATATATCTTTAAAAGAGATAAGGAAGGAAGCTATATCCTCCTAAAAGGTACCATAGATAATAAAATAATTTCAATACTAAATATGTATGCCCCCAATGGTACAGCATCCAAATTCTTAGAGCAGAAGTTGAAACAGCTACAGAAAGACACAGTCAGCAAAACTCTACTAGCGGGACACCTCAACCTCCCACTCTCAGATTTAGATGAATCAAATCATAAAATTAACAAGAAGGAGTGTTAGAAAATCTAGATATGATAGACCTATGGAGGAAATTGAATGGGGAAAGAAAGGAATATACTTTTTTTTTCTGCAGTACATGGCACCTACACAAAAATTGACCATATACTAGGACATAAAAACCTAATGATCAATTGAAGAAAGGCAGAAATAGTGAATACATCTTTCTCAGATCATAATGCAATAAAAATCATATGCAATACTGGACTGGGGAGATATAGACCCAGTAATAATTGGAAACTAGATAACCTCATTTTAAAGAATGAGTGGCTCAAGCAACAAATTATAGAAAAAACTAATTATTTCATCCTAGATAATGACAATAATGATATGACATACCAAAACCTATGGGATACTCTCAAGGCAGCTGTCGTGGGATATATTATATCTTTAAATGCTTACATGAATAAATTAGAGAAAGAAGAAATCAATGAAGCAAATATGCAACTAAAAAAATTAGAGAAAAAACAAATTAACCCCCCGATTAAATACTAAATTAGAAATTCTAAAAATTAAAGTAGAAATTAATAAAATCTAAAGCAAGGGAACTATTGAACTAATAAAACCAAGAGCTGGTTTTATGAAAAAAGCAATACAATTGATAAACCTTGGGTAAATTTGATTTTAAAAAAGAAGAAAACAAAATTGTAAATATAATACACGAAAAAGGTGAACTCACCACCAAAGAGGAAGAAATTAAAGTCATATTTTGGACTTATTTTGCCCAACTCTATTCCAATAAGTTTGAAAATCTAAGTGAAATGGACAAATAAGTTGTCCAGATTAAATGAAGAGGAATTTAAAAACCTAAATAACCCTATCTCAAAAAAAGAAATTCAACAAGCCATTATTGAATTCCCTAAGAAAAAAATCTCCATGTCCAGATGAATTCACAAGTGAATTCTAGCAAACATTTAAGGAACAATTGGTTCCAATTCTATAAAAACTCTTTGAAATAATAGGTGAAGACAGAACTCTGCCTAACTCTTTCTATGGCACCAATATGGTGCTGATACCTAAACCAGGAGGAGTTAAAACAGAAAAAAGAAAACTATAGGCCTATCTCCCTGAAGAATATAGATACAAAAATTTTAAAGAAAATCTTAGGAAAATGATTACAAGTTATCACTAGGATAATGCATTATGATAAGGTAGGATTTATCCCAGGAATGCAAGGTTGGTCCAATATTAGGAAAACCATTAGTATAATTATGTCAATAACATGCCTATCAGAAATCATATGATCATATCAATAGATGCTGAAAAAGTTTTTGACAAAATACAGCACCCATTCTTTAAAAAAATACTAGAGAGTGTAGGAATATATGGTTTGTTCCTTAGAATAACAAGCAGCATCTATCTGTAACCATCAACAAGCATTATATGCATGGGATAGGCTTGAGGCATTCACAATAAAATCAGGGGTGAAACAAGGATGCCCATTATCACCACTACTATTCAATATTGTATTAGAAATGGTAGCTTCAGCAATAAGAGAAGAAAAAGAAATTGAAGGAATTAGAATAGGGAAGAAAGAAACAAAACTCTCACTCTTTGCAGATGACATGATAGCATACCTAGAGAATCCCAAAAAGTCATCTAAAATTAATAGAAATAATTAGCATAATTAGCAAAGGAGCAGGATATAAAATAAACCCTCATAAATCCTCAACATTTCTATATATGACTAGCAAGATACAGCAGAAAGAGCTAGAAAGAGAAATACCATTCAAAGTAACCTCAGATGAAATAAAATACCAGGGAATCTACCTGCCAAAGAAGACTCAAAAACTCTCTGAAAACAATTACAAAACTCTTATCATGCAAATAAAATCATATTTAAATACCTGTGCAAACATCAACTGTTCAGGGATAAATAGAGCTAATATAATAAAAATGACAATTCTACTAAAACTAAACTACTTGTTTAGCACCCTACCAATCGAAATTCCAAAAAACCTACTTTAATGGGTTAGAAAAAGTTGTAAGTAAATTTATATGGAGAAATAAAAAGTCAAGAATTTACAGGGATTCATTGAAAAAAAGTGCAAAAGAAGGCAGCTTAGCCTTACCATATCTAAAATTATTTTAAAACATCAGTCCTCAAAACTGTCTGGTATTGGCTAAGAAATAAAGCCATGGATCAGTGGAATAGACTAGGAGCAATAGCAGGAAATGATTATAGTAATCTGCTGTCTGATAAACCCAAAGAGTCCAGCTATTGGGATAAAAACTCTTTGATAAAAACTGGTAGGAAAAATTGGAAACTAGTATGGAAGAAACTTAGATTAGACCAACACCTCACACCCTATACCAAGATAAGATCTAAATGGATACAGGATTTTGACATAAAAAAAACAATATTATAAGCAAACTAGAAGACCAAGAAGTAGTTTACCTGTCAGATCTATGGAAAGGGCAACAGTTTATCACCAAGGAAGAGATCGAGAACATCATTTAAAACCAATCAAATAATTTTGATTACATTAAATTAAAAAGCTTTTGCACAGACAAAACCACTGTAACCAAGATCAAAAGAAATATAGTGATTTGGGAAACAATTTTGCAACTAGTATTTCTGACAAGGGATTCATTTGTAAATTATACAGAGAACTGAGCCAAATATTCAGGGTTTTTAAGAGTTGTTTGTTTGTTTTTTCAGGGCAATGGGATTAAGTGGCTTCTCCAAAGTCACCCAGCTAGGTAATCATTAAGTGTCTGAGGCCAGATTTGAACTCAGGTACTCATGACTTCAGGGCCACTGCTCTATCCACTGCACCACCTAGCTGCCCCTGAGCCAAATTTTCAAAAAAAAAAATCCCCAATTGACAAATGGTCAAAGGATATACAAAGGCAATTTTCAGCTGAGGAAATCAAAGCTATCCATAGTCATCTGAAAAATTGTCCAAATCATTACTTATTAGAGAAATGAAAATTAAAGCATCTCTCAGATATCACCTCACACCTCTCAGACTGGCCAATATGTCCAAGAAGGACAATGATCAATATTGAAAGGGATGCAGGAAATCTTGGACACTAATACATTGCTGGTGGAACTGTGTACTCATCTAACCTTTCTGGAGAGCAATTTAGAACTACACCTGAAGGGCAATAATAATGTGCATACCCTTTGATCCAACAATACCACTACTGGTCTATGCCCTAAAGAGATTATGAAAAAAGGTAAAAACATCACTTGCACAAAAATAGTTATAGCAGCCTCATTTGTGGTGGCAAAAAAAATTGGAAAATAAGTGAATGTCCTTCAATTGTGGAATGGTGTAACAAACTGTGGTATATGTATGTAATGGAACACTATTGTTCTATTAGAAACCAGGAGGGATGTAAATTCAAGGAAACCTGGAAGGATTTGCATGAAATGAAGCAGAGAGAGAGATGAGCAGAACCAGAAAAACACTGTACACCCTAACAGCAACATAAGGTTGTGGATCAACCTTGATGGTCTTGCTCATCCCTGCAGGGAAACAACCAGGGATAATTTTTGCCAATTGCAATGGAAAATAGCATCTGTATCCAGTGAATGCATTATGGACTTTGGACAAAGACCAAAGACCATTACATTTATTATATTATACAATATAATATAATACAATATAATTAATATATCATTAATATAATATCATATCCTATCAGATCATATCATATGATATGATATATATTATATTATATTATATTATATTATATTATATTATATTATATCATATCATATCATATCATATTATATTATATTATATTATATTATATTATATTATATTATATTATATTATATTATATTATATTATATTATTAAGCAATTTTATTATCTCACATTTTTATTTTTCTCCCTTAAAGATATGGTTTCTCTGTCATCACAATCGACTGAGATGAATGTATAACATGGAATCAATGTAAATACTAACAGAATGCCTTCTGTGGGGGGTGGGGGGAGGGAAGAAAGAATGGGAGGAAAATTGTAAAACTCAAAATAACTAAAATCTTTCTTAAAAAATATCCACATACATACTGATGTATGTTGAGAAACTTTTATAATACATATTTGGAAAAATACAATATCAATTAAAATATGTTCTCTCAGTTCTACTCTCTTTACTCATCATAACTTCTTATAATTCTTTCCAAGCTTCTCTAAAGTCCAGCTTTTCATGGTTTCTTTTAGAACAATAATACTCCATAATATTCATATACCAGAACTCATTCAACTATTCCCCAATTGATGACAAATGCCTCCATTTCCAATTTGTGACACTATAAAAAAGTTGCTATAATCATTTTTGTACAAGTGGAACTTTTCCCATTTTTTAAAGATTTCTTTTGGATATAGGTCTAGTGTTAGTATTGTTGGGTCAAAAGCTATGATGTATGATCAGTTTTATTGCTCTTTGGGAATATTTACATATTGCTCTCCAGAATGTTTAAAATAGTTCACAACTCTACCAACAATGCATTACTGTCCCAATCTTCTCACAGCCTCTTCGACATTGATTATTTCCCTTTTTGTCATCTTAATCTAATAGGTGTGAGATGGTTCAACAAAGTTTTAATTTGTATTTCTTTAATCAATAATGATTTGAAACATTTTTTCATATATAGTTTTAATTTTTTAATTTGAAAACTGTTCATAGCCTTTGACCATTTATCAGCTAGGAAATGACTCATAACCTTATAAATGATTCAGTTTTCTATATATTTTTAAATGAAACCTTTTCCCAGCTTTCTATATTCCTTTTAATCTTGTATGCATTAGTTTTGTTAGTGCAAAAACGTTTTAATATATTCAAAATCATCCATTTTATAATTTATAATGTACTCTCTTTCTTATTTGGTCATAAATTTCTCTCCTTTTATTAGATCCAAAAGATATTTCTCAATCTCTCAATTGGTCTATGGTATTGTCCTTTATGTCTAAATTCTGCATCCATTTTGACCTTATTTCGTATAAGTTGTGAGACTATGCCTAGTTTTTGCCATACTACGAGTTTTCCCAGCAGTTTTTGTTGAATAGTGAGTTCTTGTCACAGAAGCTAGTGTCTTTGGATTTGTCTAACAATAGATTACTATAGTCATTTACTACTGTTTCTTTTATATTTATCCTAATCCATTACTTCTTAATTTTTTTTTAGTTTTTGCTAGGCAGTGGGGTTAAGTGGCTTGCCCAAGGCCACACAGCTAGTTATTTATTAAGTGTCTGAGGTCAGATTTGAACTCAGGTACTCCTGACTCCAGGACCAGTGCTCTATCCACTTTGCCACCTAGCTGCCCCGTAATCCCTTACTTCTTAACCAGTGGCACACAGATTTTGATGACTGCTACCTTATAGGCTGTCTCCCTTTGCATTTTTTTCATCAATTGCTTGATATCTTTGACTTTTTGTTGCTCCAGATAAATTTTGTTACTATTTTTTCTAGGCTGGTAAAATGGTTTTGCTTTGTTTTGTTTTTGGTATTTTGGTATGCCATTGAATAAGTAATTTAATTAGGATAAAATTAACATTTTTATGATATTAGCTCAGTCAAATCATGAGCAACTGGCTTTTTGTCAGTTGTTTAGATCTGACTTTATTTCTGTGAAAAGTATTTTGTAATTGTATTCATATAGTTGCTGAGTTTGTCTTGGGAGGCAGATTCCCAAGTATTTTATGTTGTCTATAGTTACCTGAAATGGAATTTCTCTATCTCTTGCCCTTGGGCTTTGTTGTTTATATTAAGAAATGCTGTTGATTTATGTGGATTTCTTTTATATCCTGGTATTTTTCTGAATTTACTAATTGTTACAAGAAGTATTTTAGTTGATTTTCTAGGATTCTCTAAGTATACAATATCACATGCAAAAAATGAAAGTTTTGCTTTCTTATTTTCAATTCTAATTCCTTCAGTTTCTTTTTTTCTCTTATTGCTAAACCAAGCATTTTTAATACTATATTGAATATGGTGTGGCTAGGTGGCACAGTGGATAGAGCACTGGTCCTGGAGTCAGGATTACCTGAGTTCAAATCTGACCTCAGACACTTAATAATTACCTAGCTGTGTGACCTTGGGCAAGCCACTTAACCCCACTGCCTTACAAAAACCTAAAACAAAATACTATATTGAATAGTAATGGTGATGATGGGCATCTTTGTTTCACCTCTGATCTTATTGGAAGTGAAACTATAAATTACTTAAGAGTAGGTAGCATTTATTGCCATTGTTGTTTGTCTTCCTTTGTATCCTTAGTGTTTAGTACAGGACATGGAATGTTGTAGTTATCTAATAAATGTAAATTGACTGACAAGATACCTGAAAAGTAAAGTCTGAAGGACACATGGGTCAATAGAGCCATGTCATTTACTCGAAGGAAACTTTTAATGGTGGACTTTTTTGAGATCAGTTTTGCACTTTTAACTTCTCCTTTTCTAGAGTTGAGTTTTCTGTCTTTCTTTTACTCTTTGCTTCTGGAACTTGTCTTTACACATTATACATGCTTCAATAGGTTAACATGATATTACTGCTATTGTTTTTCAGTTGTTCAGTTGTGTTCAATCTTTTTGACCCCACAGACCAGGTCCTTCTTTCTACCTGCCACTATCTCTGAAACTCCAACCAATTTCATGTACATTGTTTCCATACTATCTATCCATTCCATCCTCTGTTATCCCCTTTTCTTTTTTGCTTTAATTTTCTCAACATCAGGGTCTTTTCCAAAGAGTTCCAGTTTTTCATCATATGACCAAAGTGTTTAAGCTTCAACTTCAGTATACAAACTTCAGTGAATAGCCTGAATTAATTTCCATAAGTATTAACTGCTTTGATGTCCTTACTGTTCAAGGGACCCTCAAACATTTTTTTTTACAGTGCCACCATTCAAAATAGTCTCTTTTGTGGCACTTACTTAGCCTTATTGTTCAACTCTCAGTCACATATTGCTATTGGAAAAACCTAATTTTGATTGTACAGACCTTTGTTGGCAAAATGATATCTCTGCTTTTTAGTATGCTATTCAGAAGCAAGAATCTTTTAATTTCATGGCTACAATTGCTGAGATGTTCTTTGAGTAAAAGAATATAAACTCTTACACTCCTTTCATTTCTTCTCTCTCTCTGTTTTCCAGGAAATGATGAGAACAGTTTCCATGATCTTATTTTCGGTATTTTCGGCTTTTTAAAAAATGTTGGTCAAGAGACTTCTTAATTCCTCTTCAATTTCTGCCATCAGAGTGTTATCTTCTGCTTATCTGAAATTTTACTATTTCTCCCTGTAACCTTAATTCCAAATTTTGATTCATCTGCCCTGGCAATTTGCATGATGTACTCTGCCTTTAAGTTAAATAAATAAGGTGACAATATATAGTCTTATTCTACTCCTTTTCCAATCTCAAACTAATAAATTATTCCATATCCAATTCTAACTGTTACTTCTTGGTCCACATACAGGTTCATCAGGAGATAAGACTATCTGGTACTCCCATATTCTTTGGTATCATTGGTACATTGACAACCTGCCACATGTGAGTCGCACAAAGATTTTAGTATAATCGATGAAGCAGAAGTAAATGTTTTGGTGTAACTCTCTTGCTTTCTTAATAATTCAGTAAATGTTTGCTATTTAGTCTTTCTAATTCTTCTGCTTCTTCAAAAATCAGTCTGCTCTTCAGGTATTTTTTGGTTTACATATTTTTGAAGCCTACCTTATCTTGCAAAATTTTAAGCAAAACTTTTCTGGTATGTGAAATGAGAAAAATTGTTCTGTAATTTGAAAATTCCTTGGCATTATGTGCCTCATTTTTAGAATTGGGACGTAAATTTATCTTTTTCAATCCAGTGGCTAATATTGAGGTTTTCAAATTTATTAGTTTATTGAGTTCATCACTTTAATAGCATCCTTTTTTGTGTTTTTAAATACTTCCACTGGAATTTCATCACTCCCACCAGCCTTACTGTCAACAGTGCTTCCAAATACTTATTTTACTTCATTCTTTAGGATGTCTGACACTAAATCAATAGTTACCATGGTAATTCATGTTGTTAATATCATTCTTGGGTAATTCTTTTGAATACTCTTTCCACCTCTTCTTAATCTTTTTTTGTTTCAGTTAAATCTCTAGATTTTTTTTGTCATATTCACTTTTGCATGAAATTTTCCTTAATATCTCTAATTTTATTGAAAAGATCTCTTATCCTTTCCATTCTATTATTTTCTCCTACTATTATTGCATTGCTTATTCAAAAAATGTTTTTATTCTTTCTATTCTCTAGAATTTTGCATTTAGTTGGGTATATCTTTCCTTGAAGCTTTACCTATTGCTTTCCTTCTTTCCTCAGCTATTTGCAAAATCTTATCAAACAGCCATTTTGCTTTCCAGTCTTCCTCATTCTTTGAAATTTTCATTGTTATTTCCCCCTATACAATGTTTCAAACCTCTGGTCATAGATCTTCAGGCGTTCCATTTACCAGATCTAATACCTTAAATCTATTCATCATCTCCACATCATATTTGGTATATGTTCTGATGGCTTTCTCTGCATTCTTCAATTTCAGTTTGAATTTTGCAGTAAGAAGCTCATAATCTCAGCCATAAGCATCTTCAGGTCATGTTTTAACTGGTTGAATAAAGCTTCTCCAATATTGACTGTAAAGGACACAATAAAGTTGCTTTTCATATTGACCATGTGTAGCACTGTCTTTTAGTTTACAGAAAAAGTATCTGAAAAAAATATTTCAGTTCTTTCTGATCATTTCATTATTTTGATCAGTCTCTGTACTTTTTAATTTTGTCCTCTAAGACTTAACTTTCCTATTATTCCAATTTTGGGGGTTTTTACTTTAGATGATCTACTTATCCAATCCCTTATGAAGAATGCGATATCTCTTTGGGATGTTATTCCTAGGAGGTTATAGGACTTCATAAAAATGATCAATTTAGGCCTCTTTAGCATTATTTGTAGCATAAACATGTATTAATCTTATGTTGAAAGATTTGCCTTGAATTTGGATATCATTAAATCATTTTTGAGATTCTACCCTTTAACTAGTTTTCTTACCCTTGTAATTTTTTTAAGTAACTATTTTCTTTTTTTTAGGTTTTTGCTAGGCAATGGGGTTAAGTGACTTGCCCAAGGTCACACAGCTAAGGTAATTATTAAGTGTTTGAGGTCAGATTTGAACTCAAGTACTCCTAAGTCCAGGGCTGGTGCTCTACCTACTGCATAACCTAGCTGCCCCATAAGTAACCATTTTCTTCAGTAAGTTTTTGTACTTCCATTTCCACTTGGCCAATTCTGATTTTTTAAGTGTTTCTCTTTAATGAATTTTTATATCATTTTTTGAAACTGTCCAATTCTAATTTTCAAGACATTCTTCTTTTTATTGTATTCTTTGCCCCTTTTTCCATTTGACCTATTTTATTTTTAAGGTGCTATTCTCTTCAAATTTTTTGTACTTCCTTCAACCAAGCTGTTGACTCTCTCTCTCTTTTCTTTTTTTAGGTTTTTGCAAGGAAAATGGGGTTAAGTGTCTTTCCCAGGGCCAACACAGCTAGGTAATTTTTAAGTGTCTGAGGCCAAATTTGAACTCAGGTACTCCTAACTCCAGGGCCAGTGCTGTATCCACTGCACCCCAGCTGTTGACTCTTCTTCCAAAATTTTCTTGTAATATACTCATTTCTCTTCCCTATTTTATCTCTCTCTCTCTCTCTCTCTCTCTCTCTCTCTCTCTCTATTTTAAAAATCCTTTATCACTTCTTCCATGGCCTAGCACCAATTCATATTTTTCTTTGGGACTTTGGACATAAGAGTTTTGACTTCAAGTGAGTTTAGGTTTTAATCTTCCCTTCCTCCATTGTAACTATGCATCTTTTTTTCTACTGTTAGTTCATTTTCCAGCCTATTTTAAGTTTAAACTAAAGAAATGTCTTTGCTTTCAGAATGGAGGTGGGGGGGGCACTGTTCCAAGCTACAGAGGGTATTTTGCACTTGTTTCCAAGATAATTTTGAGAACTTGTCAGTTTTTCCTTCTTTCGAGGTGGTATGATCTATGGAGTCCTGAACTCTAATCTAAACCTGTAAAACTAAGACCAGAGTTCCAGCTCTCCTTGGTTTCAAGATCTTCTTTGATAATGATCCTCCTCACTCTGGGACTCAGGACTGTGACCAGTACTAAATATGGGTAATGCAGCACACTCTTGCTCCTGGTACCAGTACAGGAAATACTGTAATTTTCTTCTGACCACTTTTCTTACCCTGTATAGTGCTGAGGACTGGGAGCTACCACTGAATTCTCCACCAGATTCGTGGCTAGTTTGTTGGGGTATGGCCTGAACTGAACTGCACTCCACTCTCACCTTTACAACAGAGGTTTCTTGCCAAACTTTTATGGTGTCTTAGGTTGGAAAATTCTTTTAACCCATCCTTTTGTGGATTCTGTTACTCTAGAATTTGTTTTGAGGCATATTGAAGGATTTGGAGAAGAGTTAAGGTAAGTCTCAGTCTTTTCTCTTTGTCACACTTTTATTGACTATGATAACTATGTTATTTTTTCTAAAGGACTCTTGCCCACAGTTGCATGTGTGGTGATCATCTGAATTTAAATTCACCTATTCCCATCCATTTAAGTTCGTTGATCCCCAAAATGCAGTGTGTTGATGGCTGCTCAAGCAGGTTTGGGTTAGAAGGTCAGTTATGACTAAAAACCTAAAGAAGAGATGCTGAGAAGTTAGGTATAATTTTATTCTGGCTTAAATAGTATCACACCAAATATAGAATAATTTATGATCATTACTTAGAAAAAGATGGAAATATTAACTGTTATAATTGCATTATTTGAGCATTTGTATGTAAAGAAGTTATGACTAAGGAAAAGGTAGACACAAAATATACTCAAAAATTGTCAGAAAATGTTGCTAGAGCATTAAGGCTCAGAACAAGACTTTATGAATATCTTTATCATTTGATTAATGCATTGCAAACTTTTGTAATGAACAATTTGTATTAGGGAAGAAAATATAGATTTGAGCAAGAAATTTTACTGTTGGTTGTCTTCTCCACCTGTAATTGGTACATGGTTACATGGCATTATTTCTGTTTTCAGCTTTGTTATAGTTATAATATTGACCATTTGTTCTTTGTCTCTCATTTTAAAAGCTATCTGTGCTCTAAGTATAAGTGTGGGTTTCACATTCAAGATATTAAAAACCAAAGGTGATACAAATCCAGTGCTGATCATGTTTTTGGTGAAATAATTAAATGACAGGAGAAACTCCCATCTGGAAGGTTTAAGAGATGTATTATTTGTTTTGTAGTTGGAGTTATTATGCTTGTATCTCTTATAGCCTCATCTGTATCACTTGCCCTGTCTATAACTAATGTACAAAATGAAGTAGTTCAATCACATTATTTAGAGGAACTTAGTAATAATGTAAGTTTTGACTTCTAAAAACAGTCAAGATATTGATAAGCAGTTTGTGCAAATATTAGAGGGTTTGAAGAAGACAGTAGTTTCTATATGAGATGAATTGGATATTATAGAGTTTAGACAGATACTTAGTTATGAATATGGCTACATGCAAATTTGGGTGACCTGTCTGGAGTATTAATGATAATAAATGGGAATGGAAAAAGGTTAGGAATACTTTAATGGATTGTTTGGGAATTCTATTTTATCTTTTGGTATTGATGAATAGTATAAGTTGGCTAAAGACATCCAAGAAGCCTCCCAGTGAGACTTGATTCCTGAAGACAAATGATAAGATAATTAAATAGTTTCAACATCCCACCCTCTTTGGGCATTGGACCCAGAGAATTATACAATTATGTCTCATGTTGATTCTCTTTATATTTCTCTTTTGCTGTTTATCAAGCTTTTTCAAAATTTTTTCTGTAACCAAAGCTACTATATATGCTGTCAATAGAATTCAGTATCATATAACCCAGGTTGAGCATCAGGTTGGGCAATTGTGAACTTGTGAAAACAGAAAAGGTGGAAGTGTTGATGGACACTCGAGTAATTAGGTTTATGAGGTTAGTTATAATTTTTTTTTAAGATTTTTGTAAGGCAATGGGATTAAGTGGCTTGCCCAAGGCCACACAGCTAGGTAATTCTTAAGTGACTGAGGCCAGATTTGAACTCAGGTACTCCTGACTCCAGGGCAGGTGCTCTATCCACTGCCACCTAGCCACCCAAGGTCAGTTATGATTAAAAAACCTAAGCTCTGGTGACCCTCGAGCTGAAGACTTTCCAGACTCTGATTTGATAACACAACTGCGTCAATCGTTTATAGTCCTGTTCCTGAACTTCTTGACCTAGGTTATATCCAGGTTATATCCTAGGTTATATGCCAAGTTACATCCTGCCCAAATTAGAGTTGCATCATTGTTTTTATCCTGTATGCTAATTTTATGGTTTTCTGCTAAAAAGAACTGTTTGATACTACCAATAAATGGCTCTGCTAGATGTCCAGCTAGCATCCCCACCTGAGTGTAAACATGTTTCTTTTCTCTCCTGAGCTGAATTAATCCCCTGGTGGATGGGGGAACTCAATACCATTGTTTTTAATCCTTCCATTTTCTGTTTGATCACATCCAACATACCTTGGATCATAGATCTTTCATTTCAGGCTCTTATGCACCATTGACATTTACAGCATGAGATTTTCATCTCATCACCAGACACAGCCACAAAGGAGTTTACTTCTGACACTTCACTGATACTAGAGTTAGTTGTTCTCTGCTCACCCTGGTCATAGTACATTAGACACTTTCTGATCTAAGGGGCTCTTCCTCTGATTTTGTCTGTTCTGTCATTTTATTACTGCCTATGGAATTTTCTTGGAAAAGGTACTGGCATAATTTGTCATTTCATTCTCCAGTGAATCACTTTATGTCAAAAATTTCCATTGTGACTTGTCCATGTTGGATAATCTTACACAGTGAAGCTCATAGTTTGAGCTACACAAGCCCTTCCAAGGGTAATAAGACATAGATAAGAGGTAGGATGGAGGGGTGGGTAAGGTGGCAGTGGGTAATGGAGCTCAAAAAACTATCATTTCTTCACACAGTCCACAACTCCCCTTACCCCTTAGAGCCCCCCCCCCCCACATAAACATACCTTTACAAGTGTCTTTGGTGTTCCATGAGATTCTGTAAAGAAAAAAGTAAATCAGCATCTCATGCCATAAATCACAAATAATTAGCCAAAATTACAAATCCTAAATCCTCTATTCAGAAGTATCCTATAGATGCATTTTCTCAGTCTTCTTGAATGACATTATGGAAAATATTTCTATTTTCATTTGCAGTTATAGTATAATTTAGGAACAAGACAATATAACCAAATGAGTTTTCAGAGTATTTTAATTAGATGTATTTTCCCAAAGCACTAATATTCTGATAATTTTGTTTTTGTTTGAAGTTAGGTAGGAAGGAAAGAGAACTACCTAAGCAATATTAGTCTAATTCAGAGAGCTTTAGAAGGTAATGAATCAAGTGAATGAAGTCTTTGCTTCAGAATTTTTGACTGACTCTTTGATTTAAAAATAACTTTACCAAAACAATTGTGCTTTAGTATGAATGGCTATATCTTTTAAAATTTTAGAACTTTTATGTATATTTTCCTGTGATTTACATTTTCAACTTTTATATATGATATGGTTCATTGCCTTACAAATGACTGCAATTCTCCCTTTATTTTAAAGTTCATACTTTTCAGTTCAAATTGATGCCAACAGAAGCTTTTTCAAATATGAATTATGCTAAAAATAGGCTATGCTTTACAAAAATATCCTTTTGGTATACTGATAGAAATTATTTTCTCCCTGTTGATAATGAAAAATGAGAGTCTATTAACATTTATTATTTCCATGATGCCAATTCATTACTTTTCTTGGATAATCAAATCAAATTTCATCATACAAAATGACTATTCTTGATCATGTTGCAATGATCCATTTTTGTTTTTAATTATTGTCATAATTTCCTACAAACTGTGTACCTAACTATTTTAAATTTTTTAAAATATTTTTCTCATGATGCAGATTATTAGGACAAAAAAACTGTTTATATATTAAAAACTTTATTAATTTGATGGGGGGAAATGTTCATTAAAACACAAACATATAAATACAGAAATTATACTGTCCTAACTCTAGAGATAGGCAACCATTCAGGTAGTCTGGATTATCAATAAGATGAAAATTAAATCACAAATAATAAACTATTTAATAGAACTATAAAGAATTATGGCATTTTAAAAGCTACATTTTTTCTTTTAGAAACAATTTGAAGAATTTCATTCCTGGTTTGGGTGAGGATTCATTTTGTATTTATTGTCTTAAGTCAAATAAAGATAAAATGAAAATAAGGAAAATCAAAACAATGTTTTAAAAACCTTATTGAATCTAAATAATCATTATGGTGTCCATTATAAAAGATTTAAAACTAAAAGTGTTCTTCAAAGTATCTATTTGAATCACAGTTCACAGATGAAGATAATGAAGTCTGGAAAGGTTAAGTGATTTTTATATAGTCACATAGCTAGGAAAAATCAGACCTGAAATTCAAAGCAAAGTCTTCTGGTACTATATCTGCCTACTTGATTTGCCCATGGCTTTACCATGATGATTATGGTCAATGTGTTTATTAAGGATGGAGTGTTAAGACTGAAGTTGTTGAACTGAATTGGGGCAAATTTCATTTCTTGGTCATGCTATTTTCCCCTAAGAGTTATTTCATTGGAGTTTATAGAACAATGACTATGCCATCTCATGGGGATAGCAATCAAGTTGGGATTTATTTGTAAAATATCAGGTATGAGTTTGGAAATAATTTCAGTACTAAAAAAGGTTAGGTACAATTCACCCTAAAGTCCAGTTCATTTCCTTTGCAATCCTATAAGAAACCATCTACAAATAACAACAACGAATTAAAATTGACAGGAATTGACCATTCATTGTATTTGGGGAAATAAGGAAGAGAGAATAGTTGAAGATGAGTCTAAGATTGCAAACCTGAAAGAGTCAGGTAATGTCTTCAAAATAAATTTTTAAAACGGTTTTTTTTTTGGGGGGGTGAGTCTTGCTCTGGACATGATGAGTTTGAGATGCTTGCAGAAATAGAACTAGAACTCAGAAGAGTTACTAGGATTAGTTAAAGAGATGTGAAGAATCTTCCTTAAAGAGATGATAATTGAATGTGTGTGAGTTCATCAGTTTACAAGGTAAGAGTGTAAAGAGGGGAAGAGTATACTGGAAAAAGACCACTGGATTTTTTTTAGGTTTTTGCAAGGCAAATAGGGTTAAGTGGCGTGCCCAAGGCCACAAAGCTAGGTAATTATTATTAAGTGTCTGAGGCCAGTTTTGAACCCAGGTACTCCTGACTCCAAGGCCAGTGCTCTATCCACTGTGCCACCCCAAAAGACTACTGGATTTGACAAATAAGAAATTATTGGTAAGTGGAAGTGATTATTTTCAGTTGAGTGATAAAATCAGAAATTAGATTCCAAGAAGGTAAGAAGTATGACAAATATTAACAGCTTTTTCCAATGAGTTTATGACAGAGCAGAGAGATGTAAAAAATATCGTTTGAGGGGAAGATCAGATTTAATTACTTGTTTTGTTTTGATTTGTTTTGAAAGATTTGGAAAACGTGGATATATTTGTAGTCAGAAGAAAACAGAATTAATAGAACAAGAGTGAAGTTGGTTGTGGGGGTAAAGGCATCATGGGAGGGGTGAGTGGGGTAGGAAGGTGAAGTTGTAGATAAATGCAACACATTTTTCTGAAAGTAACCAAAGGAGATGCAATCAAGAATAAAAGTATCAAGGCTGGCCTTTAATAGAAAGTCCCCTTCATTAAATTGCAGTTAAAGTTGAGAATGGAGAAGGAATTTCAGACATAGAGTAGTGAGAGAAAGATCTTACAGCTAGAGACTTCTAATTTTTCAGTAAACTCTAAGGTCAGGTCCTCTTCTGAGATGAACAGGAGAGGGAATAGTATAGTAGGTTCAAAGCAAAAAGCAAAGATTTTCAATAGTAATTTCTAAATTCTTGGTCATGAAATGAAATACTTGTAAGGTGATGTCTATCTCTATCTGTGCCTGAAGTAAAGTGAAGATGAAAGTTATGAAAACTAAGAAGGTTGTTGAACTAGAAAACCAGGCTAATTGAAGGAATATTAACATGCACATTGAAGCTCCCTAGTATAAGTATTGAAGTTAGATAGAAACACTGTGACCCACAAAAACTTAGGTCTTCTTATATTTCTGTAACCATTGCTTTTTAATTGTTTTCATAAGCCATGTACGTCTTTCTAACTTAACTCAGATAATTTATTCATTTGTTTATTTTTAGTGTTATTTCTTTTCTATTTCTTCCTTTTCCATTTCATTAGTAATCTTCAAATAAGATGATTAATTCTGTGAATTTATTATGTATGTTTCTCCTTTATTGAAACAATTATCTCGATTAAATTTTTCATTCATTTTATAGAATTCCCTAAACAATCATTCTAGTTTCTATAAATGGAGATAATTTTGACTCTTTTTTAAGTAAGCTTTGATTTCTTTTTTCTTGTCCTGTTGCTGTAGTTAGTACTCAATCAATACCTCTTTCAAAACTACCCTTGTATGGAAGTAAAAGTAAGTGAGCCTCAAATACTACCAGTTAAAGTGCGTAAATGCAGCATAGTAGGGAGGTGAATAAGCTTGTACAGTCATCCCTAAACGAAGAACTGATTGCTCTAAAAGTTGCAACAATTAAAATTGTACAACTGGGAAATTTTTGAAGGAGATTTACATCTTATTCTGTATATACACAAGTAAACCTTGGGACAGCATAATTCCTTCTATCAAATCTCTTTTACCAATTGTTTAACTCAAAGCAAATCATAGAATAATTTTGACTATCCTCATCCACCCTGTCCTCTTGTAATTTTTAAAAATAAAAATTTTGAATTCTCCCTATAGACTCTGTAAATGAAGAAATAAATATAATATTAATAGATCTACTACAAAGACAGCATCAAAAATATTTCTTCAGCAACTATTTCAATAAGGCAACTATTTTAATATTATCATGGGGCAGCTAGGTGGTACAGTAGATAGAGCACCGGCCCCGAAGTCAGGAGTACCTGATTTCAAATCTGGCATCAGACACTTAATAATTACCTAGCTGTGTGGGCAAGCCACTTAACCCCATTGCCTTAAATAAATAAAATAAAAATATTATCATTCTAGTTTGCCAATTTAAGTCACTACTGACTCCTCACTAGGGCTGATTTTCTGCATTAAATCAGTTTCATGAATTTATTTCACATCAGCAAAATTTCTTGTATCCAATGTCTTCTCCCTCACCAATTTTCACTTGTTCTATTGCAATGACTTTCTAATTGTGCCCTTTCTACAAGTATCTTCCTGCCATTTCAATCTATAAACCACTGCCAAAGTGAATTTCCTCAGTTGTAGATCTGACTGTGTCACTCCCTTACTGAGTAAGTATCAATGACTCCCTAGTACTTCAAGAACCAAAGATAAACTCCTCTTTCTGGAATCCAAAGCCCCCTACACTCTTAACTCCAACCTGTCTTTGCAAACTTATTGCATTCATGGAAAACTTTCACAAACTATATTGTTTTAGAAAAATCTGTCATTATTAATTGTATATGAAACTCTATAATGCATTTTGTTCCTTTGCTATGCTTGGAATATATATTTTAGCTTGTCTTTATCTTATACAATGGCTACTTTCTTTCATTGGCTTTCTTGATTTCCCTGAGCTGCTAATTTTTTTTCCTTCTTTATGAAATTGCCATACACACACACACACACACACACACACACACATATATATATATATGTATATATATATACTTAGTTACTTATATATTTTATATTTTCATAAGTACACTTGACTTCCAAAAGAATTCAAGGTCCATGAAGACATGGGCCACTCTGTATTGTTTTTACATCACCATCAACTAGTACTGTGCTTAGAGAAAATGCTTAAAAAATAATTCTTATTAAATTGGCTAGTTAAAATATCAAATAGCAATAGAGACAATGGGCATACTTGTTCCAATATTTATCTTTTTAGAGAAAGTTTACAATAATCCATTAAATATAACACTAAATAATGATTTTCATAGAGAGAATTTTTAAAAATTCTTTTCCAGCTAGAATGGCAGAAATTGGGATTAGACCAACATCTCACATTCTATACCAAAATAAGATCAAAATATGTATAGGATTTAGACATAAAAGACAATATTATAAGCAAAATAGGAGATCAAGGAACAGTTTACCTGTCAGAACTATGGAAAGGGAGGCAGTTTATGACCAAGGAAGAGATGGAGAACATTCAATAGAAACTAGATAATTTTATTACATTAAATTAAAATGTTTTTTCACAAACAAAACCACTGTAACCAAGATCAAAAGAAACATATTAAAGTGAGAAACAATTTTTGCAACTAGTATTTCTTACAAAGAACTGACTTCTAAAATATATAGAGAGAACTGAGTCAAACTGATAAAAAAGACCACAAGCTATTCCCCAATTGACATATGACCAAAGGATGTACAAAAGCAATTTACAGATGAGGGAATCAAAGCAATTCATAGTCATATGAAAAATTGCTATAAATCATTACTTATTAGAGAAATGCAAATTAAAGCATCTCTGAGGTACCACCTCATACCTCTCAGACTAGCAAAAATGTCCAGAAAGGACAATGATCAATGTTAAAAGGGTTGTGGGAAATCTGGGACACTATTACATTTTTGGTGGAACTGTGAACTCATCAAACCTTTCTGGAAAGCAATTGGAATCATGCCCAGAGGGAAATAAAAATATGCATACCCTTTGATCCAGCAATACCACAACTGGGTCTATACTCTGAAGAGATCATGAAAAAAATTAAAAACATCACTTGAACAAAAATATTCATAGTAGCTCTGTTTGTGGTGGCAAAGAACTAGAAATTGAGGACATGCCCATCAGTTGGGGAATTTCTGAACAAATTGTGGTATATGTACAATATGTATTATTATTGTTCTATTAGAAACCAGGAGGGATGGGAATTCAGGAAAGCCTGGAAGGATTTGCATGAAGTGATGCTGAACGAGGTGAGCAGAATCAGAAAAACATTGTACACCATAACAGCAAAATAAGGTTGATGATCACTCTAAATGGTCATTCTCATTTCATCACTGCAACAAACAGGGATAATTTTAGGGTATCTGTGATGGAAACTATCCAAATCTGTATCCAAAGAAAGAATTTTGGAGTTTGAACAAAGATCAAAGACTATTAACTTTATTTTTTTAAAAAGTTATTATGTAATTTTTATATCTCTTATATTTTATTTTTTCCTTAAGGATATGATTTGTCTCTCTCAAGACATTCGATTTTGATCAATGGGTAGCATGGAAACAATGTTAAGACGACTATACTGGGGCAGCTAGATGGTGCAGTGGATAAATCACTGGTCCTGGAGTCAGGAGTACTTGGGTTCAAATCCGATATCAGACACTTAATTACCTAGCTATGTGGCTGTGGGCAAGCCACTTAACCCTATTTGTCTTGCAAAAAAAAAATACTACTATACTGCCTTTTGTGGGGAGTCGGGGAGGGAAGCAAAATTAGGGGGGAAAATTTTTAAATTCAAAAATAATTTTTTTAAAAAAATAAAAAATAATTTCCCACAATATCCTTTTCCATATATATTTTCTTTTTTTTTCCTTGCAAGGCAGTGGTGTTAAGTAGCTTGCTCAAGTCCACAAAACTAGGTAATTATTAAGTGACTGAGGCTGAATTTGAACTCAGGTACTCCTGACTCCATGGCCAGTGCTCTATCCACTGCATCACCTCACCGCCCCCCTTATATTTTCAATAAAAATAGATGCCATAATTTCTGAAAGGCAAGGGAAGACCTGACACAACTTGTAGTAACCTAATCCAACTATATTTCTCCATCATTTCTACCCTGTCTACAGGACTCCCCAGAATTCATCATCCAAGAATGATAGCAGAGAGAAGTTGAACCTAAGAACAACTTCCTCCTTCATCCTGGATGTATAAGTGCACGTAGGATTTACATATGATGGAAGTCAATACCTGCATTCCTCCTGCAAATCTTAGCACATACTTTTCTCCTACAAATGGAAGTCTATTGGAACTATAACATGTGACTTACTTATTTCCCTCAAAGACTACTACTGGACCTTGCCATCTGCCCCACTAACCACTGATATCTTTCCATCTGCTCTGAAGTTTCTCTTATTTATAATTTATCTATTATTTCTGCCAATTATTGTGAGAACTATCTAAATTTTTCTTCTTTTTAGCCAGACCTTACACAATGTTTGGCACATATTAAGAACCTAAAAATTCTTTTCTCTTCAATTATTCAATTATATAATTTTCAATATCATTATATAGTTAACCATTCTTATATTCCTGGTAAAAATCCACATGTTTATATAAAATACACATAATATTTTATATACATATACACTTATACATACACACATAAAGCAATGTAGCATTCTTACTAACATTTTAAAATTATCAAATTTATTATAGATGTTTAATGTGTAGTTTCATTTTTCTGCTTTCTGCATGTTTTAAAAATGAAAATTATTTTTGCTTCAAAGATAGAATTTAATAAGATACATTTCGTACTCTGGAAGAATTCATGGTATAATGGAAATAGGACTGCATTTGGACATTGCATACCTAAGTTGAAATCCAGGATTTGTCACTTAAGACGTGTAATATTTAGCAATTTATATATACTCCCTGGGCCCTAGTTTTACCAATTTCAAAAATGATGGGGTCAGATGTAGATGAACTTTTAACTTCTTTTTCAAAAAGTTCTGAATTTATGATTAAATTTTACAAACAGTTCATGTAGAATAAGATTCATTCTTTAAATGTTTGATAGAATGTACTTGTAAATTCACTGAACCTATATTTCCCCCCCTTTGGGAATTCATTTATGGCTTTCTAAAATCATTTTCTCAATCCAATGGTTTAAATTCTCTATTTCTTATTATGCTAATCTGAACAGTTTATATTTTTGCAAACATTTGTGCAAGTAGTTTGTATATTTCCACATATTTTATTTCAGTTTTCAGTTTCATTGATGTATCAAAGGTTGAATTAAAGAAAATCCTGTAGAATATGCATTGAAATGAAATATTGGGCTACCATGGCAACTTCTGAAGATATGCATAGCAAATATATAAGAAAGAAAAGATGGATTTATTGAGCTACTATGGTTCCAGATACTGTGCTGAACACTTTATACACAATCTCATTAGATCCCGATAACATTGAGAGACAGATGCTATTATTATTCTCAATTTACAGTCGAGGGAAGTAAAGGGCAGGGAGCTTAAATGGCTTGCCTAGGGTTACACAGTTCTAAGGACTTTCGATTGTATTTGAACCCAGGATATGCTGTGATCACTGTGTGTACTAGATGCTAAAAGACTTGGCATTTTAGAATGATACCCCAAATGCTTGGAGATCTCTTGACCTCCACCCTGTGTTACTGGTAGAGTAGAAGAAAATTGGTCACTGAATTAAGTCAAAGTACTCAATCAGTAGAAAATAAATGGCAATGATTACCCTCTGATTCTCTCTCCTTTTTTTCCCTCAGAAATATATGAAATCATGTAACTCTGAGGTATAAGTGGATAACAGCACTATCTTGTTTAGGCAAGTATGAAGTTAGGTTTTGTGCTGTGCTACCTCTTATGTATTGTGTTCCTTCCCTGACTGTAGATAACTGAAGATTGATTCCAAGATAGATGTGTACAACTTCATGAGGCATAAGTAAAACAACTGTGAGTTTTACATGTTGGAGATAATAAACCCTTTAACCCATTGTGGATATGAAATTCCAATTCAACCTTGATGTTAACACTGATATTAAAAGAATGTCATAATAATTAAAAGTTCGCTGCCTTTCTGTGATATCTAAGAATTAGAAATAAAGTCAATTCCCATCAATGGAAGAGTGTCTAAATATATTATGGTACATGATGCACTCATGTAATAGCATATTATTATTCTATAAGACTATATATATATATATATATACATATATATATATATATATGACAGAGAAGAAACTGATGCAAAGTGAAGGAAGCAGAGCTAAGAAATATACACATAGGGACAAAAAATGTAAACAGAATAAACAACTACATACCAAAAAAAAGTAAATGTAAGAAAATTATAAAGATCAGGCACAACTTGAATGAAGAGTTATGAAAAGATACTCCCAATTTACTTTTTTTGGAGGTTCACATTGCACATATTTTTGTCCTTTTTCAAAATATCAGTTGTGTTGATTTTGTATTACTCTTCAAAAAATAATGCTTTTTATCATATGGTAGAGAGAGTCATGAGTGTAATCTGAAAGAAATGAAGACATGGCTGGCTTGAATGGCCTTTTTAAATGGAAATCCTGGGAGGACAAGTTAATGAGAGAGAAAAGTCACAAAAGGTGATTTCATTATACTCTGTCCAAATTGAGGAGAGAGCATCCATAGAGGAAAAGTTTCTGTGATATTAGAGAAAAAGTCTGACAGGAGTGTTAAGAGTGAAGCTTAGAGAAAAATTTTACCTAAAAAACAAGAGGAGGGAAAGGTGGAGGGGAGGGAGCAGAGACAGCCCAGAAGTATCACACTCCTCACCTCTCAATTGTCCATGTCATCAGAGACTAGACCAATAACAATTCATTCAGCACTAGAGAAAATCTACTAATTTCTCAGATTTCTAAGAGATGAAGTCATTAACTGCTCTCTGAAAATGTAATCTAATCTGCCTATAGATTGAGGAAAACCCAGATTGGGGTGCTACATAGTAATTGTTGTGATTGGTAGAATTAATGAATCATTCTGTTCATTGTTCTCCTCTTTAAAAACTTATTGAGGGGGCAGCTAGGTGGCATAGTGTATAAAGCACCAGCCTTGGCATCAGGAGTACCTGGGTTCAAATCTGGTCTCAGACACTTAATAATTACCTAGCTGTGTGGACTTGGGCAAGACACTTAACCCCATTTGCCTTGCTAAAACCTAAAAAAACTTATTGAGGAAGGTAATATAAAGAGGTTGTGATATTTGTAATTATCCCCCTATGTGGGTAATATGCTCAATATTTTTTAATTGCAATGTTCATCAAGAGAAGTCTAATAAATCATTATTGTGTTTGATTTTTATTACAAAATCATATTTTACATGATATCATTCACTTTTAGCATTTCTCCTAGATGTATGTCTTACGCATAATTGGTGCTTAATAAATAATTGTTGAAATCAAAGTTATAATTGACCCAAGCTTTTTTTTTAAAAATTCTCATCAATTATTTTAGTAAGTAACAAATAAAATGTTTTGATCCTCTTCTCTTTTCTCATTTTCTATGTGTTTCTTTTGTTAACTCTCTCTCACTGTTGCTGGAGCTTAGTTTCAACAATTAAAGATTGAGAGTCCTTTGAATGGTGAAAGAATTCACACATAATCCTTGGGGTTATAAAATTGCTCAGGATTTATAGGAGCCTGTGAAGTGTACAATTAAAATCCCTTCTCCTCCTGGAGAGGCAGCAAGCACTCTGAGGACAGGCTAGGCAAGATGAGAGAGAGAGAGAGAGAGAGAGAGAGAGAGAGAGAGAGAGAGAGAGAGAGAGAGAACAGACAGCCTTAAGGACTGGCTTAGTTCATTCACATGGTATGGGGCCCAAGTTTCTCCAGTGGGCTAGAGCAAAAGCACATGGCCTAACTTAAAAAGAAATGACAAAAAGAATTATTTTTTGAAGAGTAATACAAAATTGCCATCCTTGCAAGGGGAAGGGAAAGAAGAAGAGAGAAAAGGGGCTGTGCTTCTCTTCCTGTGGACTTAAATGCATTTCCATGGTGGTTTGAACTAGGGTGTTGCTTGGGGAGTGGTCTAGCACCTGGCTCCAGGTATTCTCCAATAGGCAAGCTACATAATGTTCCTTCCTGTCCCAAGGTGTGTGACCTCTAAGTCCAGCACATCATATCCTGTCACACCAGGGCAAGCTTGTCTCATCAATGGCCAAGGTCAGATGGAATGGAAAACCAGAAGCTAGAGGAAGGGGAAAAGAAACTGGAGAAAAGGAAATATGCTAATGCCACTCCCTTCTTGACAAAATTCACTTTTAACAATGGAGTCACTTTGAACAAAAGAATTCCCCAGATAGGCACAATATTTTTCATTCCACAAAATTTTTCTAATCATATTTGTTTCTAATCATATTTCCTATGTCCATGATTCATGGTATCATCATTATGTTTTCCTCTCCTTTCCTCTCTCTCTCCTTTCCCCCATTGCTTCCTTTTCTATCTTCATATAACTATTTTTCTTTAAAATATTCAGACAAAAACATTTTTGGAAGACTAAACTACTTTGCTTTGGTTGATGCATATTTTCTCCATTATTTCTCCTATGAAATATTTTTGCAATGTGAGCACATCTCTCCTTAAGATTCTGCCTGTTGGTTTTTGATGTGTTCCTTTTCATCTCACCATCTTTCCTGAATTGATTGTCTGAGTATTACCCACAGAAATACATTTTAAATGTAGGGAAACTGACTAAAACATTATTTTCAATGAAAGGAAGTCCAGCTGAGAGCAGAGCTGTTAAGCAATCTGCCTGTTAATATATGAAAGCATTTCTTTTGTTATTCTTGGCTGAAGCTTTTGGTTCAAAAATGAAGAAGCCTTCTGAAAAGTCACTGGAGGTTCAATGTAAATACATGCATATGTTTATGTATTTGTCAGAGTTCAGAACAATGTGTTACTTTTTCTGAAAAGAGTGATTTAAAAGAATAAGATAAAATTCTCCATTTTATTCCCATGAGCCCTGAGAAGTCAGCCTTCAATGCTTTGCCTCAAGGCAGCTTATCATAAATAAAAGTCACAGAGACAATACTGATTTTTTTCAGGGAATGAATAGAGTACTGCATTCAAGGACATTCAATGCAAGAAAGAGAGCAGTATACATTCAAAGACAGCTCAAAAGCAATTTCTCCACCTTTTCTGATTTGTCAAGTAGAATAAATTCTCTCCATTATATGATCCCATATCTCTTTATTATCCACTTATACACACTTATGATATAGTATTGTGTATCATGACTCTGTATAGAATTCCCTTCTTGACTATTTCCCTCAATTAGCCCTCAAACTCATAGGTTGAGGTTTTTATAGAGACTTGGTTGTTACTTTATCCCTAATGGTACCAGGGGTAATACAAAGGACTCTGGACTCTATTACTCTAACTTCTGAGAACCAATCAGTGAGTTTGCTGTTATAATTTAGTCAGCAGGACTCCATTAGCTTTTAGAAAAGTGGTTTAATTATTCAGGTTCAGCATGGCTCAATACAAACCAGCACTTTTTTTTCAGGAACTTATTGCACAGAATACTTTGTTAATTTCGGAGTGATACAACATTGAACTAATGTACAATCTATGTTTTGATAGAGTTTAAGTGCAACAGCATTATACTGATCACAAATGGAAGTTCTGCAACTGAAGCCCATGTTATTTCACTACAGATCCAGTGTTGTTTAGATTACATCAAATCTTGAAGACAAATACTATGTTCTGTTCATTTTTTCTATCTACCCTTGCACATACTAAAGAATATTGCATAGAACAGTCTTCATTTCTTTTTTTTTCCTAAATGAATTAACACAGACAGATTTTGTGCTTCTCTAACCTTATGAGTCTCTAACCTTATGAGTCATGCCATTTTTTTGGCAAGGCAATAGGATTAAGTGAGTTGCCCAAGGTCACAAAGCTAAGTTGTTATTAAGTGTCTGAGGCTGGATTTGAACTCAGGTCCTCCTGATTCCATCTAGTAGATTCTATCTACTGCACCATCTAGCTGTCCACCATTTCTTAATGGCTCAATGTAATTGCTTGTTTGTCAATTAGATGTTGATTTATTCACCAGCAATAGAAATGCTAGATCCAAAAGGTGAAGAAGAGATCCTCTCCAACACCTTGTATAAGATAAATATGGTCCTGCCTGATGATACCTAAATCAGGAAGTGAAAAATCAGAGAAAATATATAAACCACTATTTCTTTTTTAAAATAAGTTTTAATGATATCTTCTATTTTTAAGTTGACAAAAATTTCTTTCAGTACCTCGACACTTTCAGAAAAACATCTCATGTAACAAATTCTATTTAGAAAAAGAAAGAGATCAGAAAAAATATATCAATACATAAAAAGGTCAAAAATTTGCACAATATTTCATATCCATGCACATCCCTCTTTTTCAAGGAAATGAGGTTATGGATATTTCTCATAATTCTTCTTTGCAGTTATATGCACTCTTCTGCAGAATTTATTTAGAATTGCTTTGTGATAGTTACTCTTTGCATTCACAATGCCATAGTCACTGTGTACATAGCTTTTTGGGGGCTATGGACTTCACTGTATAAGATCATTTAAATTTTTTCATTCTTCCCACCATTTAATCATATACATTGTTTCTTAGAATTCAATCATAGTCATTTACCACAATTGTTTGATAAAGATTATTTTCAAACAAATAAAAAATTTGAATATAATATTAACAGAAAAAGATAAAACAGTTTTTTAAAAATTATATACTGTGATCAGGTTGTATAAGGAATAGAAAACCTTTTACAATATCAAAAATTATTAATATAATAATCCATAATTGAAAATTATATTATGCTAAAAGATTTTAACACTTTTGATAACTTATGACATTCATTTATGTTTTTAAAAATTAAAAATTTTATGAATGAATCTATGGGAAATAGTATCTATTTAAAACATGATTATTTGTAACAATGGTGGGGTTTTCATTTGCAAAGGGAAAAGGAGAAGAGGTGAAGCATAATATTACTAATGGAAAAAGTTAAGAAAAAAATATTAATCAATCATACAATATATGCAATAAAACAGGAGGAAATTCAAAAAGGGACATAGACAAGACAGTAAGACAGTCTAGGTGCTGTCATGTTAATAGCAACATACACTTTTTTAAAGTATGTACTATTAATGGATCTGTGTGTGTGTGTGTGTGTGTGTGTGTGTGTGAGAGGGAGAGGGAGAGGGAGAGGGAGAGAGAGAGAGAGGAGAGGAGAGGAGAGGAGAGGAGAGGAGAGGAGAGGAGAGGAGAGGAGAGGAGAGGAGAGGAGAGGAGAGGAGAGGAGAGGAGAGGAGAGGAGAGGAGAGGAGAGGAGAGAGGAGAGGAGAGGAGAGGAGAGGAGAGGAGAGGAGAGGAGAGGAGAGGAGAGGAGAGGAGAGGAGAGGAGAGGAGAGGAGAGGAGAGGAGAGGAGAGGAGAGGAGAGGAGAGGAGAGGAGAGGAGAGGAGAGGAGAGGAGAGAAGAGAAGAGAAGAGAAGAGAAGAGAAGAGAAGAGAAGAGAAGAGAAGAGAAGAGAAGAGAAGAGAAGAGAAGAGAAGAGAAGAGAAGAGAAACTAGGTGACACAGTGGATAAAGTGCTAGGCCAGGAGTCAGGAAGACTTATCTTTCTGAGTGTAAATTTGGCCTGACACTTACAAGTTATGTGACCCTGGAAAAGATATTTAACCCTGTTTGCCTCAGTTTACATATCAACAAAGGGAACTGGAGAAGGAAATAGCAGATAACTTCATTATCTTCACCAAGGATACCTCAAATAGGGTTCTTTTTTTAGGTTTTTGCAAGGAAAATGGGGTTAGGTGGCTTGCCCAAGGCCACACAGCTAGGTAATTATTAAGTGTCTGATACCAGATTTGAACTCAGGTACTCCTGTCTCGAGGGCCAATGCTCTATCCACTATGCCACCTAGCTGCCCCTCAAATAGGGTTCTTAAGATTTAGACACCTCTTCTTCTGACCAAGATGGAGGAGAAGACAGGTACTGTGCTAAGATCTCCTGTCTTACCCTCAGAAATAATATGAAAGAAACCTGTTACCAGAAATTTGATTGGCAAAAACCAGAAAGAGTAGCTAGGAGAAGAACATCTATGAACAGGGTCTGCCTCATGGGACCATGGGTGAAATAGGAGTGGAGAGCAGAGAGCTAGCACAGGGGAAGCAGTAGGGTGAAGCCAGAGGTCCAGCCTTAGCCATGGAGACTTTGGTTGTGGGAGCTGGGGTCCAAAATCATGGAAACATTGGCTGTGGGTGAAGGGGTCTGGAGGGTAAGCTCCAGCACAGAGAGTTGCAGAGCAGCTGGACATCAATCCACTCAGCTCAGGGTCTGCAGTACCTTACTTTTAGCTGAGTGCTCTTCCCAGAACAAACACAGTCACAGTTTCCCCACCCCCCAATCCCACAGGCTCAAGCATGGACAGCAGAGTTCCCTCAATTGAATATGGAGATTAATGTTCTTGTCCCAAGGCCCAGTCCACATTGTTCAAGGATAATTCAGATCCTGCTGCTCCCCCCACACCCTCCAGAATTAGGGAGAGGACCTCAAATCAAGGTCACAGAAACTCCAGAGGAAGCAACCCGAAAATCCTCTTGGCTGACCCACTTGGAGTTAATAAATACATTGAGCAAAACCTCTAGGATTTTCAAAACAAAATCTCTGTGAGTCAGCCCCTCCCCCACACAATATCCTAGGAAAATGAAGAAAGGCCATCAAAGGAGGATTCATTGAAAACTACTTTGAAGACAAACCTTAACCCAGAGAGGTCTACACCTTCTGGGGAGAATATGAATTGGTCACTAACCCAGAAATACTTCCTAGAAGAAATCAAGTTAAAAATCAATTTGAAAAATTGAGAAAAGAAACTCAAGAGAAAATTAACACCTTACAAGAGAAAATTAGCATCTCACAACAAGAAAACAAATCCTTGGAAAATACAATTGGATAAAAAGAAAATAATTCTCTCAAATCCTCAAATTTGCAAATGGAAAAAAGAAAATAATTCTCTCAAAACTACAATATTGAACAAATGGAAAACTTTCAAAAATAGAATTGACCAATTGGAAAAGGAGTTGCAAAAGGTAATTGATGAGAATTCTTCTCTAAAAATAGAAGAGAAACTGTGGAAACTAATGACTTCATGAATAAAGAAGAATCAAACAAAACCAAAAGATTGAAAAAATAAAAGGAAAAAATCTCATGAGCAAAACCATTGACTTCAAGAAGAGAACCAGGAGAGACAACCTAAGAATAATTGGAATTCCTGAAAACGTTGAATAGAAAAAAGCTTGGACTTAATATTACAGAATTTTGTAATGGAAAACTGACTTGATATTTAAAGAATACATAGATCCCCTCAGGAAAGGGATCCTAAATGAAAACACCAAGGAATATTGTGGGCAAATTCCAGAACTATCAGATAAAAGAGAAAATCCTGCAAGCAGCTAGAAAGAAACAATTTAGATACCAAGGAATCATAGTAAGGATTATTTGTGATCTAGCTGCAGCAACATTAAGGGATCAAAAGTCCTAGAATGAGATATTCCAAAGGGCAAGGGAGCTTGGAATGTAGTCAAGAATCCACTCTCTGGAAAAACTGAGCCTTCGATTCCGTGGGGGGTGGGGGATGGACATTTAATGAAATAGGAGGCTTCCAACTCTTCATGATGAAAAGACTAGAGCTAAATGGAAAATCTAGACATCAAACAGGACACTCAAGAGATACATAAAAAGGTAAAAAAAGGTGTAAAGAAAAAATGCTACTATCCAATAAGATGAAACTAGCTATAACCCCACTTGGGAGATTCTGATAACTCTTGAGAATTGTAATTCTATTAGAGAGAAGATACTTAGCCATAAGCTATGACTTAGCTGTGACTGATAAAATGATTTAAAAACAATATCTCCTTAAAAACAGGGGGGGACGTAAAGAGATGGGAGGATAGAGGAGATTGAATGGGTTGAATCACATTATATAGAGACGTACAAAGGTCCTATTGCAATAGAGAGGAAGAAAAGAGAAGGTGAGGACCGCCTGAATCTTACTCTAATTAGATTAGACCTAAAGTTAACATACACAGATTCAGTTAAGTTGAGAAATTTATCTTACCTTTTCAAGTATTAAAGGGGAAAGGTGAAGGGGGAGGAAAAGAGGAACTAAGAGAAGGAAGAAGGGGCAAAGGGAAAGGAGAAAGAAAGGGGAGGGAGGTTGGATACAAGGGGCAAATGCACTGAAGGTGATGGTATGCAGAAACAAAATACTGGGGAATATGGATAAAGTGGTGAAAAGGGAGGGGGGGATATAAACAGAGGGAAGATAGCCTGGGAGCAAACTTTGATTATGAATGGGATGAACTCTCCAATAAAATGTAAGTGAATAGCAGACTGGATTAAAAACCAGAATCCTACGATTACAAGAAACTTGTTTGAAGCTGAGAGCTACATTCAGAACAAAGGTAACAGGTTGGAGCAAAATATATTTTGCTTCAACTGAAGTGAAAAAAGCAGGGGTAGTAATTCTTATCTCAGACAAAGTAGCTACAAATATAGCTCTCAATAAAAGAGATAAGGGAGGAAACTATATCTTCCTAAATGGTACCATAGACAATGAAGAAATTTCAATACTAAATATGTATGCAGAAGTCATATAGCATCCATATTTTTAGAGAAGGAGAAGTTAAATGAGTTACAGGAAAACATAGCCAGCCAAACACTACTGGTGAGAGACCTCAACCTCCCACTCTCAGATCTAGATAAATCTAAACATAAAATAAACAAGAAGGAAGTTAAGAAGGTAAATAGTATGTTAGAAAACCTAGACATGATTGACCTTTCGAGAAAGTTGAAGGGGGCTCTCTCCCTGCAGAGCCTGGTGGGTCCAGGACTCCACCCCGAGGCTGCACGTGCCAGTGCAGGCCTGACATATAGCCGTGGGAGGAGCAGGGAGACCTGCTGGCCTACTTCTCCTTCCTTTTCTTGCTGCTGATGCTCCTGAGCCGCAGCCCCTTCAACTCCTGCCTCTTCACCTTCAGCTTCTACCTGCTGCTGTGCTTCCTAAGCTTCGAGCAGGTGCTCAAGCCCTGTGGCTGCATCTCTGCCATCGCCCACTGCAGCAGCAATCATGACACCCCTGAGAACACGTTGGCAGTCATATGGGAGGCAGCTAAGAATGGAGCCATAGGTGTGGAGCTGGACAATGAATTTACTGCAGATAGCATTCCTGTCCTGATGCATGATGACACAGTAGACAGGACTACTGACGGAACAGGCCAGTTGAGTGATTTAACATTTGCTGAAGTTAGTAAGCTTAATCCAGCAGCAAACCACAGATTGAAGATGCTGATGCTCTAAAGCATATGTATCTGGAATTTCCTAAGTTATACAACAGCAGTATTGTCTGCTCTTTCATGACAGAAGTTATCTATAAGATGAGGCAGGCAGATTGTAATGTTGTGACAGCTTTAATCCATAGACCTTGGAGCCTTAGCTATTTTGGAGATGGGAAATGATGTTATGATTCTCTCTGGAAGCATTTTTTACATATGCTGCTGGATGTTCTCCTAGTTTCGAGTTTGCACAGTATCGTATGGTACCTTTGTAGAATTTCAGCTTTTCTTATGCAGAAGGATTTTTGTATCTATGGCTTATTTGAAGAGGTGGTCAGCTAAAGGGATTCATGTTGTTGTTTGGACTGTGAATACTTACAACAAGAAAAAATTCTAAGAAAGCCATCTAAACTCCAACTATATTACTGACAGCATGTTAGAAGACTGTAACCCTCATTTCTAGACCACTACCGTTTTGCACAGGGACTCTGATTTCAGGAACCTCAACTATCCTTAATCAGGGAAATCTAAATACCTGGAAGTAGCCCTGAATTCTCAAGGATCAGATGGTTCACAGAAGTATTAGCCAGAAATTGCATTTTAATTTGAATCAGAGTAGAGTGGTGTGGTTGGCACCAAACTCTATAGTGTGCTTGAGTTCCTCATGGCTGATCTTGGGGAACTGGGTCTGTGAGGAGGTTTGTCATTGCTTGCCCCTAATCCAGCTGAGTTATCTACAGATTCAGTGTGATAAGCACAGATTCATGTAATTTGTACGTATAAAAAAAAATTACTGCAAATGTATGCAAAATGCATGTTGACTCAGACTAGACTTTTCTTACTTTTCACAACTTAACATATTCTTCCATTATTTGTATTTGGCCATGTTGAACAATATATTATGGAAGTCAGATTTGGAAATCATACTAATAAAATTGTTAAATGTATATTAAACATACAACAACCTAAGTAATAAACAATTTGAGGAAGATACTGGAAAAAAAAAGTTGAAGGGGGATAGAAAGGAATATACTTTTTTTTTTCCTGCAGTACATGGCACTTACACAAAAAGTGTCCATGTACTAGGGCATGAAAAACTAATGATCAATTTCAGAAAGGCTGAAATAGTGAATACAACATTCTCAGATCATAATGCAGTAAAAATCACATGCAATAATGGGCTAGGGAGAGAAAGACCTAAAACAAATTTGAAGCTAAATGACCTCATTTTGTAGAATGTGTGGATCAAACAACAAATTATAGAATGAATTAGTATTTCATCCTAGATAATGACAATAATTAGACAACAGAGCAAAACTTAAGGGATACAGTCAAGGTAATTGTCAGGAGATATATTAAATCTTTAAATGCTTACATGAATAAATTGGAAAAAGAGAAAATCAATGAACTATACATGCAACTAAAAATTAGAGAAAGAAGAAATTAAACCCCCCCAATTAAATACCAAATTCAAAATGCTAAAAATTAAAAGATAAATTAAAAAAATAGAAAGCAAGAAAACTATTGAATTAATAAATAAAACCAAGGGTTGGATTTATGAAAAATAATAAAATTGATAAACCTGTGGTTAATTTGATTTAACAAAGAAAGAAGAAAACCAAATTACTGGTATCATAAATGAAAAAGGTGAACTCACTGCCAATGAGGAGGAAATTAAAGTAATAATGTGGAATTATTTTGCCCAACTGTATGCTAATCAATTTGATAATCTAAGGTAATGGATAAATCTTTACAAAAATAGATGTTGTCCAGGTTAAATGAAGAGGAAATTAAATACTTATATAATCCTATCTCAAAAAAAGAAATTCAATAAACCATTATTGAGCTTCCTAAGAAAAAAATCTCCAGAGCCAGATAGATTCAAAAATGAATTCTATCAAATATTTAAGAAACAATTGTTTCCAATTCTATATAAACTCTTTGGAAAAATAGGTGAGGATGGAACTCTGCCTAACTCTTTCTATGACACCAATAAGGTTCTGATACCAAAAACAGAAAAAATCAAAACAGAAAAAGAAAATTATAGAACTATTTCCCTAATAATATAGATGTAACAATCTTAAATAAAATCTTAGCAAAGAGATTACAGCAAGTTCTCACTAGGATAATACACTATGACCAAGCAGGATTTATCCCAGGAATGCAGGGTTGGTTCAATATTAGGAAAATTGTTTAGTCAACTATATCAATAACAAACCTATCAGAAATCATATGATTATATCAATAGATGCTGAAAAAACCTTTGACAACATATAGCACCATTCCTACTAAATGCTCTAGAGAGCAAAGGAATAAATGGATTGTTCCTTAGAATGATAAGCAGCATCTATCTGAAACCACCAACAAGCATTATATGCAATGAAGATAAACTAGAGGCATTCCCAATAAGATCAAGGATGAAACAAGGATGCCTGTTATCATCACTAGTATTCAATATTGTGTTAGAAATATTACCTTCAGCAATAAGAGAAGAAAAAGAAATTGAAGGAATTACAATGGGGAAGGAAAAAACAAAATTCTCAGTCTTTGCAGCTGACAAGATGGTATATCTAGAGAATCCTAAAAAAAGTCATCTAAAAAACTACTAGAAATAATTATCGACTTTAGCAAAGTTGCAGGATATAAAATAAACCCTCATAAATCTTCAACATATCTATTAATACTAACAAAATACAGCAGCAAGAACTAGAAAGAGAAATCCCATTTAAAATATCTTCAGACAGGGGCGGCTAGGTGGCACAGTAGATAGAGCACTGGCCCTGGAGTCAGGAGTACCTGAGTTCAAATCCTGCCTCTTAATAATTACCTAGCTATGTGGCCTTGGGCAAACCACTTAAACCTATTTGCATTACAAAAACCTAAAAAAATATCTTCAGACAATATAAAATACTTGGGAGTCTAGCTTCCAGGGAAGACTCAGAAACTCTATGAAAACAACCACAAAACACTTCCCTCACAAATAAAATGAGATTTAAAAGACTGGACAAATATCAACTGCTTGTGGATAGGTGGAGCTAATATAATAAAAATGACAATTCTACCAAAATTAAACTACTTGTTTAGTGTCCTACCAATCAAAATTCCAAGAAATTCTTTAATGAGTTAGAAAAGTTGTAAGTAAATTCATATGGATAAATAAAATGCCAAGAAATTCCAGGGATTTAATGAAAAAAGTGCAAAAGAAGGTGGCTTAGCCCTACCAGATCTAAAATTATATTATAAAGCATCAGTCATCAAAACTGTCTGGTATTGGCTAAGAAACAGAGTAGGAGATCAGTGGAATAAATTAGGTGCAATAGCAGGAAATGATTATAGTAATCTGTTTGATAAACCCGAAAAGTCCAGTTTTTGTGATAAAACCTCTCTCTTCAATAAAAGCTGTTGAGAAAATTCGAAGTTATTATGACTGAAATTTAGATTAGACCAACACCTCACACTTTATAGCAAGATATGATAAAACTGGATAGAGGATTTACACATAAAAGACAATATTATAAACAAAATAAGAGATCAAGTAATAGTTTATGTGTCAGATCTATGGAAAAGGAAGAAGTTTGTGACCAAGGAAGAGATACAAAACATCATTAAAAACAAACTAGATAATTTTGATTATATTAAATTAAAAAGCTTTTTCACACACAAAACCACTGTAACCAAGATCAAAAGAAATGTAGCAAATTGGGAAATATTTTTTTTACAACTAGTATTTCTGACAAAGGACTAGTTTTTAAAATATAGAGAGAACTGAATCAAATTAATAAAAGAAAAAAACAAGCCATTCCTCGGTTGATAAATGGTCAAAGGATATACAAAGGCAATTTACAGATAACGAGATCAAAGCAATCCATAGTCATATGAAAATTGTTCTAAATCATTACTTATTAGAGAAATGCAAATTGCAACATCTCTAATTCAGACTGACCAATATGACCAGAAAAGACAATGATCAGATGTGGGAAATCTGGGACACTAATACTAATTATTGCTGGAGTTGTGAACTCATCAAACCTTTCAGAAGAACAATTTGGAATTATGCCCAAAGGGCAATAAAAATATGCATACCCTTTAATCCAGTGATACAATTACTGGGTCTATACCCTGAAGAATTTATGTAAAAGGGTAAAAACATCACTAGTACATAAATATTCATAGCAGCTCTATTTGGGTAGCAAAGAATTGGAAACTGACTGAATGTCCATAAATTGAGGAATGGCTAAACAAATTGTGGTATATGTACATCATGGAACACCATTGTTCTTTTAGAAACCAGGAGGGGTGGGAATTCAGAGAAGCCTGGAGGGATTTGCATGAATTGATGCTGAGCAAGATGAGCAGAACTAGAAGAACATTGTATACCATAACAGCAACATGGGGGTTAATGATCAATCTTAATAGACTTGCTTAATCCATCGGTGCAACAATCAAGGACAATTTTGGAGTTTCTGCGATGGAGAATACCATTTCTAGCCAGACAAATATTGTGCAGTTTGAACAAAGACCAAAGGTTATTACCTTTAATTGTTTATAAAAATAGTTATATTATTATGTGATTTTGCTATCTCTTATATCTTATTTTGTTTCCTTAGGGATATGATTTCAGGAGCATAACCAAGAAAGTGACAGGAGAAGATAATCTCTTAGGTTCTCTCTCTCTTTCTCTCTCTCTCTCTCTCTCTCTCTCTCTCTCTCTCTCAAAACTTATAAAATAAGGACTCTAAATCTTCAAGAGACAGAACCTACAGAGGGATCCAATAAGGAAATTCTCCAGTCCAATGCAACCTAGAAAAGAGCAGAAAAATAGAGCAGAAAGGCTCTGTACCCTGGGATTAGATGGATGGCCACTAGATTGAAGGAATTTCAGCCTCCTGGAGGCAGCCCCAGGGCTCTGGGAGCCATGGCTCACAGCAGTGGGGGCAGTTTCCTGACCTACACCCCGGGGAACACCGGGCACAAGTTGGAAGATGGGGGGGAGGGGCGGCCTTTTCCAAAGAGAGTGCATGTGAAGCCCAGCCCTCAGGACACTCAGCAAGCAGTGAGGCTGCAGCTGCCCAGGTCCAGGAACTGCAAGCAGGCAGAGCTAGTAAACAGGAGACCCCAGGCTTGAGTGCTCAGCCTAGGAAGTGGAGTGGAGAGAGACTTCCAAAGTCTATCCTCTGTACCTGGAACAGGACTCTGGGGCTCTGACCACATTCAGATCCTGATCACAGTCTAAGCCCCCCATGGAACAGCAGGACCACTCCCACCTCAGCCCCATGGGAGAGGGGTGTGCTTGTGGTCATTCACAGACCAAGAGGGAAGACAGAGCTTCATACACAGAGATCCTTGTGGAAGGGTGTCCCAATAATACTCAAAAGCTCAGGAAACACCCTTAAGGATTTGATTTCTCTCTCAACACATGTAATTCATGGATAGGCCAAGCTATGGAAACAATGTGTAGACTAACAGACAGCCTTCTGTGGGGTGGGGGGAGGAGGGAAGTGAGATTGCAGGAAATTGTAAAATTCAAAAATAAATAAATAAAATTTTAAAGAAGAGTCAGACACCACTGAAATTGCCTAAAGAACAATGTATACACACATACATACACACACACACATATATATATATGTTTTTAATGTTTGTATGTATTATATATACTATATATTTACACAGATATGCATATATACATATATATGTGAAGATTTATGTTTGTTCTTATTGATAAAGTTCATGTGCTTTACTGTAGTTCCCAACAAACAAAAAAAAAAATTGATAGCCCTACTGGGATCTAAACAAACAAGCAACTGCCAACACAAGTGCCCATCCACATGTTTCAGCACAGTCCTGGCAAAGAGGAAACCTCCAGTGGCCAGAACTCCAAGTGCCTCAGGATAGCGCTGTACTAATATATATGGGTGCCTAAGCAAATAGTTAAAAAACAGTATAAGGACGTTGTCACATGCTTCAGCATAGCACAGGACAAACAAGCAACCACCAAGGGCTTTGCTAGCCCTGGAGAAATGCAGAAACACCATTCTAGTCTCAACAAAAACCAACCATCACCAACAGGACCCTGGCTCAGCATCAAATAAGCTGCCAGGCCCCTAGGAAGACCAGCTATCCCCTACCCTCCCCAACCTCAGCACCACACCAAACAGTAGGACTCCCAAATGGTCCTCAGGGTAATATCAATGCAGTACCAGGAAAACAGCCATTGCTTACAGCCATTGACCCAAGAAGTACTGTACTTCAACAGTACCCCCTTCCACTACTGGAGTATATAGGTCACATTTGTTCAAAAAGGGAAAAGGCCACATAAAGGTGCACAAAAATAACAACAAAAAAATCTGGCCATACACAGTCATTAGGGTGTTAGAATAAGACATAAACTCAGAAAAGGGCAATGTTCAAACACTAATGGACAAATCTCAGAAGAAAAACAGTAAGTGATCTCAATTTCAGAAACAACGTGAGTGAGCTTTAAAAGGAGATTAGAATCACATGAGATAAGTAAAATAAATTGGAGGAAAAAAATGAGATTGATGGAGAATTACAAAAAAAAGGTCAACCTGCAGAAAAAAAAAATTGTTTAAAAATAAAATGAACCAAATGGAAAAGGATAAAAAGTATATACAAATATTCACTAAAGAAAGCAGGTTTATATAACATGCAATTGGTTAAATGGAAAAGAATCACAAAAGTTAACTGAGAAAAACAGCTCCTTAAAAGTTGGAATTGAACAAGTAGATGTTAATGAATCTATGAGACATGAAGAATCAATCAAACAAATTCAAAATAATGAAAAAAATGGAAGAAAATGTAAAATAGCTTACTGGAAAAACAGTTGACCTGAAAAAATTGATCAAAGAGAGACAATGTCAGAATTGTTATACAAACAAGAACAATTCCACCAAAATTATAAGGAAAGCAGAAGATTTGGAAATAATCTTTACACAAGTGTTCCTGATAAAGGCCTCATTTCTCAAAAATATAGAGAACTGAGTAAAATTTATAAGAATGCTAGTCATTTCCCCAATTGACAATTGTTCAAAGGTTATGAATTGGAAGGTTACAGATGAAGAAATCTAAGCTTTCTACAGGCAAATGAAGAACTATTCTAAATCATTTTTGATTAGAGAAATGCAAATTGAAACAAGTCTAAGGCATCACCTCTCACCTATCAGATGGAGATGGCTAATATGACAAAAAAGGAATATGATAAATATTTGAGATGATGTGGGAACAAATGGGGACAGCAATGCACTGCTGGTGGAGTTGTTAACTGATCCAACCATTCTGGAGAGCAATTTGGAACTATGGCCAAAAAGCAATAAAACTATGCATATCCTTTGATGCCGCAATGCCACCATTAGGTCTGTATTCTGAAGAAGTCAAAAAGATGGAAAAGGATTTACATGTACAAAAATATTTACAGCAACCCTACATGGTAGCAAAATATTGGAAGGGGATGCTCATCAATTGAGGAATGGCTGAACAAGCTGTGGAAGATGAATGTAATTCATACTATTGTGTTTTAACAAATGATGAACCAACAGACTTCAGAAAAACCTTCAAGAATTATATGAACTGATGTAAAAAGTGAAATAAGCAGAACCAGGAAAACATTGGATACAGTATCAGCAACACTGTGTGGTGATTATTTCTTCTCAGAAATACAATGATCTAAGATAAGAGCAAAGACTCATGAAGGCAATACTATCCATATCCACATAAAGAAGTGATAGACTCTGAATGCAGATAGAAACATATTTTTTACTTAATCCTTTTTTCATTTCTGCTTTTGATTTACTTTCACAATTGTAACTAATATGATAATATAGTTTACATGATGGCACATATATTACCTATATCATTTTAGGAAGCTACATCTTTTAGGAAGAAGGGAAGGGAAAAGGGAAGAAAAACTGTAGAACTTAAAATCTTATGAAAATGAATGTTAAAAATTGTCTTTACATGGAATTGGGGAAAAACTATTTTAAAAAAATAGATAAATCTTCCTCAGTATTATAGATTCACACCTAGAAGAGTTTTTTGAGGTCATCCAGACAAATTCTCTCATTTTATATAAAGAAATAAGAGCCCAGAAAGATTAAGTACTTCACCCAGGGCAAAGAAGTTAATAAAAAGCAGAGGTTGCATTTGGCTTCAGGCTTTCTGATTAGATACCTACATACATTCTACTGAACCTTCTCTCCTGTCTGTTTCCATTTAATAACTTCATCTAAGATGATTTCACAAATGTTAGATAGTTTCATTAAGATTTTGTAAAAATTGGAAAATATGCATATAGTCTGGTGTTCAATAGCATCTTAGTTACCTGTTTTGGATAAAACTACCTGAGATTTTTTTTACTATGATATCCTGATTTTAACTTGAGAGCAAATATTTTGAGAATAAACCCCTCAATGCCTCTGAAAATATAGTCTCCTGTACATGGATCTCTTTGGTATTTTCTTGTTCTAATCTAGTTGATCTTCCCATATGTTTTGCCAGTTCTACTTCCTCATGAAGCACATTGGAGTCTCTGATTTAAGAGTCTAGTTTTGAGGGAGCATAACCAAGAGAACAATGTACATATTAACAACAACATTGTGAGTTGATCATCCTTGATGGAAGCAGCTCCTCTCAGCAGTTCAGAGAGGTAGGACAATCCTATTAGACAGGCTATAGACAATATTATCCCCATCGTAGGAAGAAAAACAAAATAAAACAAAAAGTCAAAAACCCCTTCAGAATTTGATGAACACTTTAAAAAATTATCTTGTATGTATCTCTTTCCCTTAATCCTAATTCCTCATACCAAAAATGACTAATATGTTTATCAAAAATATGTATATACAATGCTAACCTAACTGCCACTGGGGGGAAAGAGGGTAGCCAAGAAAATTTTGTATAATTTTGTAACTTAAAATCATACATGTGCATATGGATGAAAGAATCAATAGAGTCTAATTTAGGTGGATTCATACAGATATTTTTTTTCCTGTATCAAATTAGCATTGAGTTAACTTATTTGGGACTTAACACTCAGGATTCCACTATGAGGTAGGGAGCAGAGTAGGAAAAAAAACACCACTATCAATCATTGTCGGTATTATTGCAGTGAGGGCAAGCTCATCTGGGGAGTACAATATTCCAAAGACACTGTTGTGTTTTAAATTTTCCATACTGGATAAAAAATTCTGGTAATTCTGTCCTTGTTAAATATAGAAATGTTTTTATTATAAAACAATGTTTCCCTGAGCTTCCATATCTTTCCACTTCTCAAGGCTAACATGCATTTGTTGATTAAGTTGTTTTCTTGGCTCTAAATTAAATAAGTTAGAAAAATGAAAAGTGAAATATGTTCCCAAGAAGATAATGGGTTTTCTCTCATTAGAGGTTACCACATGTTTTAAAGGCACATAAAATCCTTTTCAGATATGAAATGGACTACATGAGTTCCAAAGTTCTTTAGCAGTCTAAAAGTATGGGCTCCTTTGATTCTGGATCAGACACAAAAGTAGACAATGCAGAAAAAGAGAAAGGATAAATGCCACAGGCAGATCTTTTGAAAGGAATGAAAGGAGAAAGGGGGACCAGCAAAGTAACCAAACAGCATCAAGACAAATTGCTTATTCCATAATGTTACATACAACAGAATGTCTCAAATACTAGGGTTCAGTGGGGCAGTAGGGAAGTTGAAATTTCATTGGAATTGATGAGTTTTGGAAGGAGCTATTTCAACTGATTGTCAAGAACATTCTGATTGTCAAACATTTGGAAGTGATTCATTGATGAAGTTGCCCTTATGGAAGATGGGCAACCAAGGAAAACAAAGATATCTTTAGAGAATGACTGGATCAATGAAAATGTATAGGAGGTTCATTTAGTTGTTTATTAATGCATTTGTTTTAATAGGAGACTCTATCCTTATACTCAGGAATATTTTTAGACTTGAGAAATAGGATCCAGTAAAATTTGAAGGATTGGAGATTCATTAGAGTGACAAGATAGATTACTGACCAGGGTTACAGAGGAAACACAAGGAGTTAGAATATAGATGACAGGTGCAGAGTTTAGTTTTGGCAAGGAAACAAGAGCATCTTATTCTTCCCCTCTTCCCTAATGTAGGCTATATAGAAGCATACGGAATGACATCTGTGCTCAAGATGATTATAACCCTGACACTTGAAAAAAGGCATCCATCCATCCATTCTATATTGTCTATCACCTTAGAAATGGAAATTGCATGTGATGCCTTAACTAGCATTTATAAGATAAATAGAAGAATAGAATACATGAAAATGGTATAAAAATCCTGGCAGTTTAACACTAGTTAAAATGAAACATCAACTGGATTTGTATTTTAGTGTTGATAACACAAAGTTTGATATGTGTTGCATTATTAGTATGATTTTAATAAAGGTTCTTATGGAACAATTGTCATGAAGACTATATTAATTTTGAAATAAACATTAACCAAACCATTCACTCTGAATTATGTCAGCAAGAAACAAAATGTCACAGTAGATTTGGTAATAGAGTTAAATGAGAATGAGAAGTATTTTGAAATTTCTTCTTGCCAAAGATAATATACAGAAGAAAATATGTGCTCAATGGGGAATGTAAGAGAGGGATGGGGAGGAGGAGAAATGTTTCTAACATTTCAAAATAGCTCTAATTTGAAGACTGAAATGATGAACAGACTTAAAGAAGAAAATAGAAAATGAAGGGAACTATAATTTAAAGACAAGACAAAGAAGATTTAAAGAGAATAATTTCTTAGGCAGTCTGTGCAGCTGCAGTCTGGAAAATAGCCACTCATGCTGATTTCCCTTGTTATACTATTCATGCTCCTCCTATATCCCTCTGGGGATGGCAGGTTGGTTAAAAAAAAAGATCTTGGCACCAGATAAATAATTGTCTTTCTTTTCAAGGTTGGTTTACTCTTGTAATTTACCAGTATCATCTAACATTTCTGCTATATTCCCCTACTAAAATATATTTAAGATGGCATTGCCATTGTTACTTCATCTATAGTAGTTAAAAAATAACTCTCAAAGGAGAGTTATAAGGTTCAAAATATTAAATGATGCTTAATCAATGAAATTTGAGGTATCTTTCAAATATGTATTAATTTCCCCCTAGTGACCACCACTGGAGATGTTGCTTGAATAAAAGATATATCATCTTTATAAAATTGTTGCCTGTGTCTAAACAGATAAAACAAAGAAAGAAACCAGATTTGTTGATTTCTTTCAAGTTTAAACAACCTACACATGATCTATACTTCAAAGACTGAAGTAAAATACCTCCCTTTCCCCTCCAATATCAAAGTTTTTTTCTTAAATTAAAATAAACATTTTTCAATTCCTCAGTCTTTCTGTCTATATATAGCTCTAGAATATCCAGGAAAGATTTGTAATGGCATATCAACAAAATGATTGCCAAGGAGTTCATGAACATCTGGCCATTTTTGCATAGTAGCAGATAAAAGTATCTTCTTATGGTCTATCACACAGCACAACTGACTTTTCTTTCTAATAGAATCTTCAGAATATCCGAGTAGAAAGACACCAGAATCAACTGGTAGCACAGCAGATGGAACTCTGGACATGGAATCAGGAAGTCTCAGACACTTGCTAGCTTTCTTTGTTTCCTCAACTCAAAAATTGGAATAATAAGGATCAAATGAAATAATATTGCTAAAAGTGTTTAGGATGGTTCCTATATGTACTATGTAAATGACTATTTCCTTCCTCTCCCTCTTCTCATGGACATAGTTCTTACAGGATCCCATAGCTCTTTTTTTTTGTTTGTTTTTGCAAGGCAATGGGGTCAAGTGGCTTGCCCAAGGCCACACAGCTAGGTAATTATTAAGTGTCTGAGATAAGATTTGAACTCAGGTACTCCTGACTCCAGGGCCGATGCTCAATCCACTGTGCCACCTAGCTACCCCCCATAGCTCTTTTGAATTAAAGACTAGTTAGTTTTCTTATTATGTCCTACACTCATGCAAGGACAGATTATTCTTTCATAACAAGCATGTAAATTTGTTAACTTTAATGAATTAAAATATACATTAATATCATGGTGAGATAATTTTAGTTTACAAACAAAAAGCAAACCATTGTTTACTGAAAGAATTAGCTCAAATTTCTACTTTGGCTTAGGAACTTAGCTTTGTCAACTTTTAGTAGCAAATTTACCCATTCCTGTGAGGCATAGAAGATAAGCATGGCTATTATATGAGAATCAGAAATACACATAGATAAAATAGTAGAGACAGAAGTAAAGTATACATCTTGCAATGAAAATACCGATAGAAAGACAGAAAAACATTAATGAAGGTCTCTTTCCTGGGATTCCATTGAAGAGTTCTTTCTGGAGTTTGCTGGACCTTCTGCATAGAGAAGAAAAAAAATTTATAAGAAGAAAGATACATAGGATAAAAGAGGATAACTATTCTCTAAGTTCCACTCTAAAGAGAAATAAAATCACTCTTCCCAAAAACAAGTAGCAGAAATCAGAGGAGACAAGAAAGAAGTTCCTGACTAAAACAATTTAAAAAATGATCTATTCTTCAGTATAAAATCATTTTTTCAAATTGTGCAAAGCACTAGTATCATTGTCACTTTTATTTTTTGATACTAGAACTAGGCATAGGACTGTTCTACTACCCTGTCTAGTTCTATTACAACCTGTCTGGTCCTGCCAATCATATTTACTTCCCCCTATACAAGAGATAGATAATTGCATAACAGTTCAGTTTTGGAACATGTACATCTCTTTTCAGGGATCATTCTAGTTTCCTGAGCAAAATAGAAAGGCAAAGATGAATACTAAAAGAAAACTAATGTATAGTGTGTTATGTCAAAACTAACCCGTAGTTTTCTGGATTTTTTTTTATTTTGATGCCTTTGGTTACATGATTGACAGTTCAAGCAAGATATCGCCATAATAGCCATGCAATTAATTCATTAGAATTGAGAAAAATTAGGGGAAACATTGGGGCTTCAGAAAAAAATCTTGTTTTCTTATTCCTTCATAGGAATATTTCTCCCATCTTTTTCATGTCTCCATCTTAAAAATATACCTGAGATATTTAATAGTCAATAAACATTTGTATAGTGTCTACCAAGTGCTCTGCAATGTGCTAAGGAATCTAGATACCAAGAAAAATAAAAGATATTCCCTTGCCCTCAGGTAGCTCATAATTCAAAGTGGAGGCAGCATGAAAATAACTATGCATATTAAAAAAAGCTGTATATAAAATAAATTAAAAGAAATTGCTAATGATTGGAATAGATTCGATATCCAGTATTGTGGGCTTCAGTATGAATTTCATAAGCACTCTAGAAAGCATCTGAATAACTCCTACATGAATCCAAAAACATAGATGAGTCCTTGAATGATCTCCCAAATGAATATGAAAGATCTAAAGTCACAACAGGGTTAACCTAAGCTCCAATCCAGTAAGGAAAATTATATTAAGGCCTCACCATTTCTTCTGCTTTAAAGAATCAATGAACCACAAATTCCCAGTTTTGGAAAAAAATACCTCTAGGGTCTTCTAGACTAATCCATACCTGAATAGAAACACAGGCTTTAATATCCCTGCCAAGTGGTCATCTATTATCCATTGAAGTATTTCAGTAATTAGGAAACTCACTGAATTTCATTCCACATTTGTACAGCTCTATTATAAAGTTCTTTATGTTGAGTGGAAATTTTCATCTCTTCAACCATTTTTTTCTAATTCTGTGTCATAAACAGAGACAAGATGTGCTGGAACCTGCTCAAATTGGCTGACAAGAGAAAGTCATTAGATTTTTTTTTCAATGTGAGCAATTACTCTTAGTAATCATCAAGCCCTACAAGTCAAGGCTGGATTTATTATTTTGTTGGTTTTCTAGACTCTAGACAGAGAAAACATTAAATTTAAAAGTATGCCATATATACATTTTTAAAAGCTGGTTATTAAACATTTAGCATCAGATCTCAACTTACAGGTGTAGGTAGAAAAAGTTTTGGATAATAATATATCCTTATAATTACTTAAAAATAGCTATTACAAGCACCCTACTTCCACTAAGTCCTTTCTTTTCCAAATTGAACTCTCCTGGTCACCATTTTATGGGCATATTCAAGTTTGTAAATATTATTGCTAAAGTGTGACACTAAAAACAAGCAGAGTACTTCATGTGTGATCTAATCAGGATTCCCAGTACAACATTAACAGCTTGAGAACAAGAATGGTTAAATTGTTGGGAAATTTTTGCAACACAAAACCTAGAACAAAAACTTTAATATGGAGGCATAGTATAGAGGCATTTAATAAATGTTCAGTGACTGAATTATATCAAGATTACAGCTGAATTATCATTTCTCTCTATATACTCCATTTCTGTAATTGGAGAGTCATTACTGCATGTATGCTTTAAGAGTTGTGGACCTGGGGTGGCTAGCTGGTGCAGTGGATAGAGCACCGTCCCTGGAGTCAGGAGTACCTGAGTTCAAATCCAGCCTCAGACAATAATCACCTAGCTGTGTGGTCTTGGGCAAGCCACTTAACCCCATTACCTTGCAAAAATCTAAAATAAAAAGAGTTGTGGACCTGCAAGTGTAAGTACAACCTCTCCCTTCCTTTTCTGAGAGGGAAAGAACAGGAGTCTCAGAGATGTCTTCAGGCAAAGAAAGGCTAGCATTTGAGGTATAATGAGAAGCCCTAGGGGTACAAGACCAATGGTGAAAGAAAAAGATTTGGATCCTTGATGTGAAAAGGCAAAAGAGATTAAAGTCAGTCCCTGCCATAACCTCCTGTCCAATGTCTTCATCTAGGAGGAGGACAAAGGTCAGAGACAAGCAAGCCCATGTGAACTGATGAGTCTCTGAAATATATCTTCATCTGTCAGGTTCTGTGGGTGTTTGAGAGAATTCTTGGTCTAGAACACATTTCTAAATTATTCTAGGTTTCATAAGTCCTAAGCTACCCTCTTAACAAAGCTATAGGAATTCTGAAATTGTCTTAGGGACTGGGAGAGCTGTATCATCATATTCACTATATCCTAGAGATCCCCAATTAGTGTCAGGGCATTACACAAATCGTACTGTATGTCCTTTTTTTTTTTTAACCAGACAAAAACTTTAAATCCTCCCAAATGGATAATTAGCTCCAAACAAGGAAATAATCCAGCTGCAGAAAGCATGAAAGAAAGTTGGATCATTTTAATAAGCAGTAGACTGTGGAACTGTGGCAACTTAATTTCCTTTTTTTGTTGTTGTTTATCACAGGAATCTGCCTTCATGCAGCAACACAAGGATAGTTCTGTGAGCTGATTACTTATCTATTTCTAAATTTAAATAAGTTTCTCTAAGTAGGTGGTGTGACTCTCAGGGGTCCATTAGGAAGTTGTAAGAGAATTGATCAATCAGTGAATCAATATGCATTTGTAACCCATGTAAATTCTGAGAATCTCTATCCCAAAGCCTACTGTCACTGATAAATTGTATTCCCAAATCTAGGCAGGCTAAATCTCACCCTCAGGGTTGTATGATTACCCCTGCTGGGATAATTCTGTAACACCTGAGGCTCAAATCCCAACTGGTATGCTTTACCTCAATATTATTGAATGAGAAATCTATTTAGTAAGTCAGCTTTAAATATGTTTGTGTTTTTAGAAAAGAATATTTACTATGATGAATCCGAAAGTATGACTATACAAAAGATCACCTCAAATAGCTGTAACACTATAACACACCCTTCCATGAGCAAAGAGATCTAGGGAACCATGTGGGCTTAAGTTAAGAAATCACATGTAGCAAAGGAATAATTCAAAGTTTTTGGTTGCTGAAAGCCCTTTTGTCCCATTCATGGAGTACATAAGAAGTTAGCCTAAATACAATCAATGTTCTTTTGGTTTTTCGTTAGCTACCAGTGATTATGCTGTTACCACTTGATCTTGGGAAACGCTTTAGCCCATCACTGGAAAGATAGAAAGTCCAACATCTTATGGACCCTTCAAAACTGAAAGATCCTCTTCCTGTCCAAAAAAAAAAAATCCTCTCCTTCTTCCATTGTCACCAACAGCTGATACCTTCTCAGAGCTAGAACTCCATTCTCACCCTAATTTCTGGATTTCTTTTTTCCAATTAATTTTATACTTTTATATAGGACATCTTGGATGTAATGAACCTCCTCTGACCAGTAAATCAGAACAGATCTCTTTTCTGGCACCATTTCACTTAATCAAAATGTTTTCAAAGGTTTTTCTTTAGTCTTAAGGTCTCTGATTGACTGATTAGAACCTACAAAGTTTAAGTATAAAGGCTAAAATGGGGGTGGGAATATATCAATATATTTATTAGATATGCTATTTCAAGTATCACTATACTAGAAAACCTAGTTGACCAGACACTGTGAAAGGCAGTGAATCAAAGAATTTTCACACATTCCTGTTTCCTTGAAGAATAGGAAAAGGTTATGTGAGGCTTGGGAGGTCACATAAGTTTTCCAGGGACCTATGTAGAGTGCTATATATAGCATAGAAGGAAAGGTAAAAGATTTGTCTGACGTCACAGAAAATAATATTTGTATTGTAAATGGGATAAATGTAAAATCTGTAGGTCAAAGGATTTTGAAAACTATTTTCAAGGCTGATGACTTTAGTTTCCAACTTGATAAGCATTATTCATTTTTTCTTTTCCCAGGGTAACTAAAAATGTGCACAGGGAATTCACTAGAAAAAAAAAGAATGATTTTTCTTTTCCAACTTGTACTTTCTTTGGAAAGAGAAGTTTAATAAAGGCTAAGAATATCTTCAAGGAATTCCAGAAGGAATTGTATTATTATGTTAATGCGACATAGGAAAAGTTGATCTATTGCTTCAGTTTATTCTATTATATACAAAAACAGGATTGTATTAGAATTGGGAATCATTGGGAAATGACATTATTCTAAAAACTGTTAAGAAATGGAAATTTAAAAAATAAGAAGTGTGACTTTATTTAATAGCCAGGTAAAAATGGACAAAGTTTAAAAGTCAAAGAGGAAAATCAGTTGAGGATTTGGGAAAAGACTGATTTTTAGTGATGTGGATCTTATATTTCCATTTATTCTCAGGTTTAGAAGTGTATTACATGAGTGTATATTGTGCCTATCTAACCATATTAAAGCATTTGCCATTCAACATAAAGGTGACTTGGTGCTGTGGATAGAGCACCAGCCCTGGAGTCAGGAGGACCTGAGTTCAAATTTGACCTTAGACACTTAATTGCCTTGCTGTGTGACCTTGGGCAAGTCACTTAACTCTATTGCCTTAAATGACTCCAAGATCCTCCTCACTATTCTTTTGATAGTTCACCATAGTGAATGGTACCAAAATAAAAACTTCTAAGAAGAACAAGCAAGGTAAGAAAATTAAGAATCAATTAATTATTCTATCAATGAACAAGAATTTATTAAAGGTTTTCTATGTCTCAGAAAGTATACAAAGGAGAGACAATATGTAAATAAGTAGCTACATAAGAGAAACATATGGAGTAAATGGAAAGAAACCTTAAGGAGGTGGGTTTAGCAGCTAAGGAAAGGGAAAGGGGCAATTAGGACTCATAAAGTAGGTCTTATTTTAGTTGAATCTCTAAGAAAGTCATGACTTCTAATTATCAGAGGTGAGGTAGTTAAGCATTACAGGCAGAGGAGAAAAAAAGAGTTGAAGGGCATAAAAATAAGAGATGGATAGTCCTGCTGTTTAGTGTGTAGGAGAAGGATATGGTAGAAACTAGATTTTAGGAAATCAAAGAGTTGTTGATGACAGAGATAGGGATAGATGTACATATGAAGATAGAAAGAGAGGGAGAGAGAGAGAGAGAGAGAGAGAGAGAGAGAGAGAGAGAGAGAGAGAGAGAGAGAGAGGATGTTATAAAGTCTGAGAGAGAAAAAAAAATCTGAGAGGCAAAGAATCAAAGAGATAGATGTGTAAAAGACCCCAAATATTTTCCAATTCAGTGGTATCAAACTCTAATAAAAAAGGTCTTTATGATCTATGTATAAACGTCAAAATTCACAAATTAACATTATCTATACTGTATTATAGTTTCATTTGTTTCATTAAACATTTTCTCTTATATTGTAATCTTGTTTGAGTTATTTTGATCTTAAATGTGATATTTATGAGCTACAAGTACTTCATCAAACAAAAATCTATTCTGTAACATCCTGAGAGTTAGCATAATAGATATGCACCAGAAGTCAGAAAAACTGGGTTGAAATTTTGCATCAGACACTCCTTTTGGATCCTGGGCAAGTCATAAATTCTCTCTGGACCTTAGAATCCTAATCTGTGAAATCAGGACATTGGATTGGATGATTTCAAATCCCCTTTTCAACCTAAATCTATGATTCAAATATCTTTTGATTACTTTCATTAACTGCGAAATCATATTTTCCACAGGTCATTTTATTGCAGTTGTTGGGGAAAATTCAATAGCTGAAAATTGTTCTTCAATTATAAATTTCACTCATTGCTTTTAGTTTTATCTTGACAAACAAACAGAATAAATCTAATCCTTCTTCCATATACAGCAATTTTTGAAATAATTTCAAATATGATAGAATTTTCTCCTTCACATCCTAAATATCCCTAGTTCCTTCTACTTCTATAATATATCATATCTTTCCTTTCCATTCCTACAGCAGAAACCCTAGTTCATCTCTTTTCACTTAGAATATTCTCTTATCTGATTTTCTTGAGTAGTTTTTGATCAGTCATTAATTCCTCTTTTTGACTTATCTTCCCAATATATCAAATCATTCTACTAAGAAAAAAAAGGTTTCAATGATTCCTTATTGAATAAATTATAAGTGATTTAATAGGGGCGGCTAGGTGGCACAGTGGATAAATCACCAGCCCTGGAGTCAGGAGTACCTGGGTTCAAATCTGGTCTCAGACACTTAATAATTACCTAGCTGTATGGACTTGGGCAAGCCACTTAACCCCATTTGCCTTGCAAAATACTAAAAAAAAATAAGTGATTTAATACCAAAATTCTACAATCCATTGTTCATTTATTATTTACATTTTATTTATTGAAGGCAATGGAGTTAAGTGACTTGCCCAAGGTCACACAGTTAGGTAATTATTAAGTGTCTGAGACTGGATTTCAAGTCAGGTGCTCCTGACTCCAGGACCAATATCCCATCCACTATACTACCAAACTGCCCCCTGTCCATAGTGTATTGTACAATTTTATTTTATATTATTCATATTCTATATGTTGATAACAAACTGGACTACTTTGTTCTCATCTTCCTCCATTCTTTTGCTCTAATTGTTCTTTCCTCTTGCCTAGATTATGTTCTTCCCAACCCTATTCCTATTGAAGTTATTAATTCTTTTTTTTTTTGCTAGGCAATGGGGTTAAGTGGCTTGCTCAAGGCCACACAGCTAGGTAATTATTAAGTGTCTGAATCTGGATTTGAACTCAGGTACTCCTGACTCCAGGGGCAGTGCTCTATCCACTGTACCACCTAGCCACCCTGAAAGTCCTTAATTCTCTCAAGATACAACTCAGAATCTGTCTTCTCTGTAAGTTTGTTTCATACTCATTCAGGTTCTGACTTTTGCCACTCTGGTTCTACTTATGTCTATTTTTAACTTTTTCCTCTGTGGAAACTGTAATAACATCAGGCTCTTTTATTATTGTCCCTAAATTCTGTAGACACTCCATGAGGATGGTGCTAGAATCAACACACACTCCAATCTCACTTGTTGGATTCTGAATCTGTGGATATTTCTATTTTCTACCCTAATTCGAAACAAAATCCCCCCTAATGAGAACCACAGACTCCCCATAATCTAAATCTCCATACACTCAGAAATTATCCTCCAGATTAAGCCTTTTCAGAAAAAGAATTCTTTCCTGACTAGACATTCACATCCACTAACACATAGTACATTCTCTCACCATCTCATTCACATTCTTCCTTTCAGTATCATTCTGAAGCACAACACTAGCTCTGCATCCACATTCTAATATTTGTACCCTCACACTGTGTACACTCTGTTCATCTATTCTAATGTGGCTTCCTAAACATACTTACTCTATTGATGGCCTGAGAATATTGTGCCTATTCCTTATCCTAAGAGATAAAGAATAATCACTGACAGTCGAGGAACCCTCTTTACCTTTAAAAGATAGCTAGTCAAAGGTCTACAAAAACCTAATGTAATACTTCATTAGTTGAAAATGAGCCCTACCTCCTCAAATTTTTCTCAACTCAATTCACAAGTTTGTTTTTTTTTTTACTAAAATCCTACCAAGCACAATTTGTTATGCGACACTCTCCTTTGTACTCATCACTCTCTCCCTAGTATCATAATGATCTGTATCCAGGTGATTTAAGACTTAGGATCAATGTCACCAAAACCCAAGTTCTGGTCTTACATAAAAGAATTGAGTCCTCCAAGAAATCTGTCATGACATTGCCTAGTATTTCCCCTGGGAATCTTAGATTCAACTTGATTTATTCCCACCCAGGTTCCTTCTAAATCTATCAAACCAAAGAGTTTGTCTAAACCTCTACAAATATAAATAAAAAGACTCCACCATGGAAATCAACTAATACAGTGACAGATAAGTCACAAGTATTTATTTGGTCCTGGGCTAAACATTGGAGATACAAATAAAAGCAAAGAGAAAGAAAGTCCCTGCCCAAGGAACTTATAATCTAATGAGGGAAAATAAGGTGCTAGAGGGATGGGGGAACAGGGGATGGTGGTAAAGTACAGAAAGTCAAAACAATAATTTGAAGAGAATGAAGCATGTTTAGCTTAGTCTGTCCCCAAAATAGAGAATCAAGAAGAAACTTGTCATTTGGAGAAAGGGACCTTTTTGGTAGAGATATGTTCTTTATTAGAATAACATGACAAGTTTTGAGGGACGTTATAAGTTAAGAAGGCAGAGGAGTCATGATGAGAAAGTCTGCAGAGGATAAATTGCAGATGAGCTAGGTATGCTGAGGAAATGCAAAGAGTCAGAAGTAGTCAAGAGAGGAATCAATGAAGACTGAATGCAGGACAGATTTTATCCCACCCCTTGATGACTGCATATACCAGTGGACAGAAAGCTGCATCTGGAGTAAGAAAGACCTGAGTTTAAGTTCAACCTCAGACACTTAATAGCTGTGACACAACACACAAGTCATTTAATTCCCTTTGTCTCAGTTTCCTCATCTGTAAGAAGAGCTAGAGCAAGAAATGGCAAACCGCTTTAGTATTCTTTGCCAAAAAAAAATCTCAGATGGGGTCACAAAGAATCAGACACTACTGAACTGACTCAACAACAGAAATAAAATTAAAAGGATGCTTTTTTTCTGTTTGTTTGTTTTAGATTTTTTTCAAGGCAATAGGGTTAAGTGGCTTGCCCAAGGCCACACGGCTAGGTAATTAAGTGTCTGAGGTCGAATTTGAACCCAGGTACTCCTGACTCCAAGGTCGGTACTCTATTCACTATGCCACCTAGCTGCCCCAAAAAGAATGTTTTAAAAAAATCCAGAAAGGGTCATGGGAATGCTTAAAAATGTTTTTAAAAATTCTTCCTTCCACCAGTGACTCCCACTTCCCTTTCTTCCCTTTCACCTCTGAACTTCCACATGTCTGAGATAGTTTTTGAAGAGACATATAATACATTTGGAGTTGCCAGAGAGATAACTTCTTTCCCATCAGACCTATACATTCTGTTGTTTGAAGCTAAGGTTCAAGTTTTCTCCTCCATGCTATGGCTCAGTCTATTTCTACTCTGTTAAATCCATGTTGCTTTTCTTCTTTCCTAAGATCCTAGCTCTCACCATTCCTAGATAGTGGCATCTAGGCATCTTCACTGCTTTACTGGTGTCCCTTAGGCATGTGGTTCTACCCTCTTCTGAAGTCATATGCTTTCTTCTATAGAACTCCTAGAATGTTCAACTATAATTTTTTACTGTCTGCCATCTCTGCAGCAGAAGAGTTTCTTAGGGAAGACTATGGATAAATAAGTTATATTTTATAGTATTTGTGAAACAATGAAAATAAAATTCCATTGCAATGTCAAAACAAAAATAAATAATTTCATTGAGAGTTTTTACAAATCAATAAACCAGATTAATGTTCACACACAAAGAGAAAAGACTTCATCTTTAAATTAAATAATCTCTATACTAATCTCCTTTTGTAGTCTGGTTTATGGTCAACAAAAGGGATATCGCTCTTTATTTCATTTCCAAAAAATTATTCCCACTCTGAAACAGTTTAACAAGATACAAGGAATCATCACTTTAAATTTAATAACCAAAATCCTTCTTTAAAAATCTAACTATAGATTCTGCTTCTTATAGGGAATTATGATCACTCCTTATTTTGGCTATATTTTATTTAAGGGAGGTTAATTAGGTCTTTATTCAATGGAGATGAAGGACTTCAGACAAGGGCACTGTTATAATATTCTTAATTTTTATAACACAGCTGAGATCTCAGAGCTTTATGCTTCCACCATACTAACCCTGACACAAATGAATCATCCATATCCTTGATTGCCATGACTCAATACATCATCCTCAATGAGCTGTGAATGATCCAACAAGTATCCAGTCAAAAGGTACTCACTCCCATTACAGCAATGTGATCAACAGCCCAAATTATATGTCAGTAGGGATATTCACATCTATCAGCCTCTCCCCACAATGATTTCATCCATTAATCATGTTAAAGTGTCTAGGCAACTTAATCTGGGTCACAACTTCTATACTCCCCCACTCCCTACCCCTGGTTTTGCAGTACCTACAAGTTATACTACAGTGATTCTGAGAGCATTGGCCTACACTTCAATTCTGAGTATCATTCCTTTGACTTGAGAAACATCCATAATATCAAGCAGGAAGCATAAAACAGCAGTTGCTTTATTTCCTGAATTCTTTCACATTTCCTCACATCTTCCCAATATCCACGCATTAATGTAAAGTCCTTCCCATAATATAATTATTCTTGCATCTTCTAAAAAGGATTAAACTTTCATGAGGGTCCGAATTTCCAATAATTGTATGACCCACAAGTTTTTAAAGCTCTGTTCCCAAGTTTTATAAAAGTTAAATCATAAAACATTTAATTAAATACTGAATAATCAAAGTTTTGAAATAATGATAGAAAATTATGAGGGGCAGATAGATGGTATAGTGGATAGAGTACCAATTCTGGAGTCAGGGGGACCTGAGTTAAAATCTGACCTCAGATGTTTAACAATTACCTAGCTATGTGGCTCTGGCATGCCACTAAACCCCACGGCCTTGCAACTACTCCCAAAAAAGGGATTATGAAGAAAAAAGTTTCCAGATTTAAAGGGACAGTACTGGTTGGATTCTGAACCTGTGAGTATTTCTATTTTCTACCCTAATTCTAAACCAACCCCCCCCCCCGAATGAGAACCACAGAATTCCCATAATCTAAATCTGTGCTGTCTTGGAGATTTGAGTTGCTCTTCCATGAATGTGCCCCATTCATATATGCATCTTGGCAATGCGTGTTCTCAATGAGTACTACCATGAATTCATATATAATGGTAGTCTGATATATATGTAGAACACCTTTAAGAGTATCTCCCTATATAGAGATATTATTTCCTACTTACAGGATGTTCATGATAACACAGAATGGAAGGGTCTTGGAGAAACTGAGGAGCATGTGTAGTCTCTAAATTTTTCCACTTTAGCTACCCAGCTTGTGAAGAGAAATTTCCTTGCTTGCCTATGGAAGCTTTCTGAAAAGTCTATCAGCTTTAACCAAATCCATTTTGCCTCAGCACTCTTGGGGAAATTTGATAACTCCATCACTCATTAAAGGGAGAAGAACCTAAAATCTTGTGAATTTGAAATATCTGGAGTATCACAATGTTCTAAGTTATGAGTCTACAGTCAGTGCTTATCATTGCCCCTAAGGTGTGAAGAGAGTGGAACCTTCAGTATCCAACCATTCCAGTCACAAAGTCTTCAGTCACTATAACAGCAGTGTTCTAAGGAGAATGACATTCTAGTCTAACAAAAGCTGAGACAAGAATGTATAAAGCATTGATACTATTTTTGCATATAAAAATGGCAAGACTAATGCTATGTAGGAAGTAATCTAAAAGTTGAGCCTACAATCTGCAGAGACCAAAATGGTGCAAGAGAGTGTCTGTCCCATGTTACTGAAGGAAATGTATATACATTTAACCTATTTTATCTTTTTAAAAAAATTTAGTTAATTTATTTTCATCACTATACACATGCATATTTCCAAGTTACAAAATTTCCCTTTTCCCTCCCTTCCCACCCCAATCCCCTCAGCAGAGAACAGTCAGGCAAGCATTGTACATACATATTTTGTTAAATATGTTTATATATTAGTAATTTTTTGGTATGAGGAATTAGGATTAAGGAAAAGAGATATATGAGATAATTTTATAAGGTGTTCATCAGATTTAGAAGAGTTGCAGGGTTTTTTTCTGTGTGTTTTGTTTTGGTTTGTTCATCTAGTTGAGGATAATATAGTCCATAGCTAGTCATTGAGCTAGGACAACTGAGCTAGGAAAACTTGACTGCCAAGAGGAAGTGCTATAATCAACGCTGTTCATTTCATAATGTTGTTGTTGATGTGTACATTGATCTCTTGGTTCTATTCTCTTCACTCAGCATCAGATCCTGTAAATCGTTCCATGCTTCTCTAGAGTACAACCATTTATGGCTTCTTATAGAACAATAGTATTCTATAGTATTCATGTACCATAACTGGTTTAGCATCCTCAATCTCCAATTCTTTGCCACTACAAAAAGAGCTGCTATGAAAATTTTGGAACATGTAGGATTTTTCCCATTTTTTAATAATTTCTTCTAGAGGGGCGGCTAGGTGGCACAGTGGATAAATCACCAGCCCTGGAGTCAGGAGTACCTGGGTTCAAATCCAGGCTCAGACATTTAATAATTACCTAGCTGTGTGGCCTTGGGCAAGCCACTTAACCCCATTTGCCTTGCAAAAACCTAAAAAAATAAAAAATAAAAATAATAATTTCTTCTAGATATAGACCTGGAATTGGAATTGCTGGGTCAAAGGGTATAAAAAGTGTTATTGTTCTTTGGGCATAGTTCCATATTGTCTTATTTATCTTTAAATTCATTTATGTCAAATGGTTACATTGAACTGGAGCACTAATCAATTGTGCCAAACAATGTGGTGATTGAATCTTCTGGGAAGTAAAACTGATCATAATAGAAAAAAAAAATTTCTTTTAAGCCTTCAGGGTTGCCTGGAAACTGCTGTGATGTCTTCCTCTCCCCAAGGTAATCAGGGTTAAATGATTTGCCCAAGGTCACACAGGTACAAAGTGTCAAATAACTGAGATCGGATTTGAATTGAGTCCTCCTGACTCCAAGGTCAGCAGTGCTCTATCCACTTTGCCATCTAGTTGCCCCCAAGTCAAAATCATGTTATTTATAATATTTATATGTATATATATATACATTTGTAAATATATGCATGTATATTTATAATCCAAATATTAAATTTTCAGCATAAGCATTTACACCTGGAAATCAGTAAAATGCAACAAATCAGGGCTTGTTTTCTTATGTCTTTTTTATTTCTATTCAAAACTGAGATAGAAATGTTAATAATGCAGATTAAACTTAAAAATATGTCATGCGTCCTATTTTTATTCCAGAGAGCTGGTTACTAAATATTTATGAGCATAACCTTGTCTAGATCTTATACTGAGGAAATGTAGAAAGACTGCTCTAAGAGAGTAGGCTACAGTAGAAATTCTACATATGGGTATTCATCCAAAAAAAGTTGAGCTCTTCATATTATGAGGGACCTCTCATATGAAAAGATTCATATGTTCCAGGATTTGTGCTCCATTTTTCTTGAGTAGCAGATGTCAACATCATGAGAGAAGGAAAGGAAGGAATGAGTATTTATTAAATTCCTATTATATGCTAGGGAGTATTCATTTGATCCTCACACTAGCTTTATGATGTTGGTGCTTTTCTTATCCATATTTGACAGATGAGGAAACTAAGACAGAAAAAGGAGGACCACATGGGGAATATGAGAATGAATCTAATTTAAATTCAGATCTTCTGGAATGCAGGACTTGATAAGGCAATTCATGAAACTCTTATTAGAGAGAAGGATTCATGATATTTAGTTAAATTGCAAAATTGTTAGATATATTATTTTGTGATTTACTTTAGATATTTCAAAAATAGCTCAATATTATTTTTAAACGTTTACTTTAAAGTTCAGACAGTATGGTATAGGATGGAATCTTGACTGGTTATGGCAACTCTAGCAATTCTAACTGAACTTGTAACCACAGAGTATTGCTACTGCTGACTATACCAGTTTTAATTTAGGAAGAATGATCTCTAAAGGAACTCAGTTAATGAGGTTAATGAAAGGAAAGTTTTGTGATGGTAAGAGCAGTTAATTGGAGGAGCCAGGTTTTCTGATTATCACATATCAGAGGGATTATATTTGTACTATTTGGGCCCAGAGGCTAGAACTAGTAGTGATTGGTACAATTTTCAAAAAGGCAGATTTAGGATTGATATGGGAGTGAGGAATGGGGGGACAACGTAATAGAGCTGCTCAAAAGTAGAATGGATGATCTGAGAAGGTACTAGGTTCTCTCTGTTGGAGACCTCTAAAAATAATTGGATGACCAGTTTTTTACATATCTTTAGGGGAACTGGGAGAGAGAGAGAGAGAGATTGAGAGAAAGAGAGAGAGAGAGAGAATCAGTAGAAATTTAGAAAGTTGATAGAACTAGGTGCTTCTTTAGCAGTAGAGTTTACCAATCACCTTGTTCTTGAACAAAGAAACCGTGTAATGCCAGGAAGACAAATGGAAAGTTAATAATTGAATATAGATAACTGATTAAGAAGAAGGGAGAAAGGTAGAAAAAAATGTTGCAGGGAGATAAGGAGGGAAGGTAAAATTTACAGTTCCTAGCAACTGATTACATATGAAAGTGAGAAACCTGGAAGAGCAGAAGATAACTGAGGTTGAAGTCATGTCTGTCCCCTTCTCCTCATTCACATGTTCCTATAGGCTCATGAGCTATGTTTTGGGGTTTTTTGATTGTTTGATTTTTTTTAGCTGTCAGACATATCATCTTGTTGCTGCTATTTCAGCTTCTTATCCTTCTCCCTGAGTGGAAAAATAAAAGAAAAAGAAAATTATTGTAATAAATATAAAGTCAAGTTAAACAAATTCCTTTATTGGCTCTATACCAAAAGTGTGTTCTAACTCTTCACGCTTATTCTATTATCTATCTCCCCCTTCAACTATCTTTTCCTTGTTACTTTCCTTGAATAGATTATCAGCTCCTTGAGGGCAGAAACAATCTTTCTGCTTCTAATTGTATTCTCAGCACTTAGCACAAGGATTGATTAATCGATTTTATTCCCCCAATATTTTTTTTCTAGTTGTTTTGTTATCATTCTTGAGGAATAGAAATGCTGACCTTTAAGTAGGGCAGACTCATCTTCCTGAGCTCAATCTGCCCTCAGATACTGAACAGCTGTGTGACCCTGGGCAAGTCACTTCATCTTGTTTGTCTCAGTTTCCTTATGTGTAAAATGAACTAGAGCAGGAAATGGCAAACCATTCCAGTAATTTTGTTAAGAAACCCCCAATTGGGTCATGGAGAGTCAGACATGATGTTAAAAGACTCAACAACAACAAATATATGGCAATGATTGTGAATACATATATATATATATATATATATATATATATATATATATATATATATATATATATATCATAGTGTCTGATTCCTTGATGTTTGTTTGTATAATCCATAAAATATTGTGAAAGATCTTCATTTATTATGCCTATAGCAATGGCTACTCTTTTGGATTATTCTGGTTTAACATGGGTAATTTTCTAGCAAGATAAATGCCATCAAACTCAATTTAAGATCTAATTTCATGCCTAAGTATAAAGTTATTTCTTATAATTGTTCTGCTTTAGTCTTTAATATAAAGTTATGTGACCTGGGGTTTGAGAGTGTTGTTGACAAAATATAGCTTTAAAGGTTTTGTCCTTAAGTGGTAAGATCTATTTCTTTTATTATGATATTGTATAGGTGCATTCATATCTTCATTCCATTCAATGTGTAATTATGACTGGCCTGCTTTAGTGGTCAACACCATGCTTCACTAAAATACCCCCAACATATAGGAATATTCTAATTTGATCTAGTATGCCTTATCTCTTTGTTCTCCTATCCCTTGTATCTGCTTTGTTCTCCTTATCTCCTTTGTATCTCTGATAAATATGTATCATTTGCTCCATTATCTCCTTGTTAAGTTAATCATTATGGTACCTTTCATCAAAATTGGCCTAGATCCAACTTGTCCCAAAATATTTCTTTGTCTTTTAGAAGCAATTGCATCACACTTACTGAGGTTCTAAGACAATTAATGATATTTTCAGAGTTCAATTCACCAATATTTCACCTAATAGGCCTCTCCAACTACTATAGAAATGTCAAGACACATAAAGTCCCCTGACTGGTATTATCTACCTGATCATTGCTGATACCCTTAAGTGAATAAGTCAATAAATAATTTATTAAGTGCATATTATGTGCTAAGTATGAATGAGGGATTGAGATTTAAAAGAATAATTATAATTATCATCATTATCATTAATGGTCAATATTAATTTATTAAGAACTTGCAATGCTCCAGTTGCTGAGTGCCAGAGATATAAATATGAAAAAAAAGGGCAATCTCTATCCTTAAGAAGATTAAAATCTAATGAAGGAAGGCAAAAGGAAGTTGAAAATAGGGCAGGAATGATGAAAAAATTAATCCAAGAAGTCCTAAAGTAGTTCAGCCAGGTAAAATATCAGATGATCTAAGCTAAGTTCTCTCCTTGAATTGAGGTTTGGAGTTCATGACCACACTCTCCAATCAGAGCAACTAAGAGTCTTGATGAAGTGAAATAGCATGACTGATGAGATCTTACAGTATGCTGAGGTCATTCCAGTAATGAACTTCCCTTAGGCATGGTGGAAAAGTCAATCAGAAAAGTCTCAAAATAGGTCTGCCAAGTGAGAATCATTATTATTATCATTATCATTGCTAGTAAGATCAATTCTCTAGAACTTCCTAATAAAACAATTTACTAAAACCTGCTTCCTAAGTACAGAATTTTAACCAGTAAATCAAATTCAAGCTTTTTTTAACTCCTTCCTTGAAAGTCAAGTAAGCAAGATACAAGACTCAATATTCTTGACTTTCCTAAACACAACATAAAGGAGCTCATCTCCTTTGGAAAATTAGAAAAATGCTAGCAAATGATACTCATTATATCCAAAGAGGGAGAGGTGATAAAGAAAAGCACTTTCCCAGCCAATATACAGTAGATATCTCCAATTAAAAATTTAACAATATAATTATGTGTTATTGGCTGTAATTGGCTTTGATCATCCAGAATTTAAGAGCATACTGAAATCTAATCCTTCAGTTAATGTGCATTCTCACTTTCATTTGGAATTATTTTCAGTTAAAGTCCATATAAATAATTGCAGTAGGAGAAAACTATATCACTGGGCATAGGAAACAACTATAATGTTGTCTGCTGTAAAAGTATGAGCCAAGGGCAAACTAAAATTAGTTAAGATAGGAAAACTGTAGAGAGTCTAAAGAATTTTGAATTATTTTGAATAAGGACTTTAAATATCACACAATTGAGATACTAGTGGTGAAAGATTTTGTACATAGAATGAGCTCATCTATTTCTTTAAGTAAGTAATAATGCCTTTAGTGGTGGGGTTTTTTTAAGAGATTTGGAGGTTTCATCACAAGTTTTATATACATACATTCATATATATATATATATATGAATGTATCCACTTATCACAAGTTTTATACACATACATTCATATATATGAATATATGCACATATATTTATTTTGAAGAGAGTTAGAGAGTTCATCAGTAGTGATGAAATCTGCAAATCTTTCCAAAATATATGTATGTATGTAGGTATGAATGTATATTAATATGCTTGAATAGAAATTCAGTTCTTAAGTGAAATCTTTCTTCAAGATAAAATGAGATGTTTGTCTTTATTTAAGTAGCATTTTTGAATTTTTCATTATTTTAAATATGTTCAAAAGTCCACAGGGCCTACTCTTAAGTGTAGAGACAGTTACAAACATGTCATTTTAGAGATATCAAATAAACCTTCACTGCCCTTCACTTTACTTTTGCTCTGTGGTTCAGTAGTTTGATCTAAGGAAAATTTTCATCAACAATATCATTATCAGCAATTTACAACTTAGTTTAAATAAAGATACGAAATGAAGTTGTTAGGAGGAGCAGAGAAGAAAGAGGAATAACTTGAGAGCATTGTACACAATTTTTCAAGAATGAGGTCAGGGATGAGAATTATATTGACTAGGAAATAAGACTATCTGCTTCACTAATCTTTATCAAATTTTCAGATTTTTATTTTCTTTTTTTTTGAGAATTATTAATTTGTTGATAGTTACACAAACTGAGAAGGACAGAATGGGATTGAATTAGAAGGTTATTTTAATCATGATCACCGTTGCAATTCCAAAGGATGGATAAGGAAACATTTGTAATGGGTTTTGTTTTTCTTGCTTTCTAATTGAGTAAGGAATAAGATAAATCAAAGGAGAAAATTTAAAACTAAAAGAAAAAAATAAAAGATGTTCTGTTCCATAAGAATAAATAAATAATGATTGACATGTCAAAAAGCTACATTGAAGTTGTATTTAAATAACTCCAATATATGTTTTTTGTGGATTTTGTGATAACAGAAGAATTTTTTTCTCTATTTCCCCTTCTGAGTTTGTTTTTAACCAGATTATTTTTGTGGATTTATTTTATCTGTTACTATTTTCTAAAATTAGGAATTGTTTCTTTTGTTGGTTCTCTAAAGTTTCCAAGTTAATCTACCATCACCTTAATTAAAACATTCTACCTACTTTTGCCCATGTTTATCTTTTTTTTCCTTCTCATCGAGATAGACTCTACACTGCTCTGATTTTTTTCAAAGGCATTTCCTGAAATATCATCATTCTATAAACTATCTATTTATCATGTAATATTATAGTCATTTTGGTAATATAAATTATTTTGTCATAAGCTGTTTTCTTTTACTTTACTATGTAGTATGCTTCAAATTTTTCTTTCCTTAAATTTAAATGTAATAAAGTCATGTGTGAACCTGCTTTTCATTTTTGAACTTAATCTCTATTTCTCGTTGATGGTAGTAATTGTTATATGACCAGAGAGTAAGGATTTTGATTATGGAAGTTTCTGGGTATTTTTTAATTTGTGATTTCAAAAAGTGGCTGATGGATTTCATTTTCATTTTCTCCTGAAGTTTTATTAGTTCTAAGCAACCTGCTTAGAACATATTTTTTATGATTTCTTAAAATATAGTCACCCATTTCTTGTTTGGATATTATTTTCAGAGATTGATTACTTTTAAACCTATGCCCACATTCTTTATAAATGTGTATTTTTTCCTAAAGATATTATTTGAGTTTATAAATGTTTATTTTAATAGTAATCTTATACATTTGACTTTTTTCAATATGTTGATCTCATTTCTTGTTATCTCATTGGATCATTTTGCTTTGTAAGCTTAATTCATTTTTTTCAAGATACCCAATACTTACTAAACATTGTTTACTTTTGTGTATAAGTCATTCATTTTCTTTACATTTCCTCTAATATTATTTTCTTATCATTTGAGTTCTTCCTTCATTTATTCCACTTACTCTTAGAGTCCTTGCCCTTTAATATTTCTGTATTTATGTCCTTGTCCTTTCCTTTTTTCTGGTTCTTTGTTTTTATTGTAAAACTATCTTCTGTGTTTTTGTCTTTGCCTTCTCTTCACTTGTAGTGTCTCTTCCTAAGAGTTCTTTTCTTTTTTACATATATCTCCATATTCAGTTGCTTTATTGCCATTTAGAACCAGATTGAATGTCTGTTCCTTTCCTCATTCTTGGAAGAGGAATCTAATCCTTTTCTACTGCACTTCTGATTCTAATACAATGCTATATTTTTGATGAGATTGCTGAATCTTGGTTATCTTCCACAGGCATGATCTGAAATTGGGGGGAGAGATCAGATATAGAGTTCTACCTCAAATCCTGGCTTGTGCTTCTATGTTCTGGTAACTCTGTATTGCCTTTGACCCAGTCTCTAGCTCTCCCAATGGCCACCTTTCTGTGACATCATGCTTCTTAGCTTGAGGTTCCAATTGACTTAACTAAAGCTATGTTAGCTTTAGTTACAGCCTCAGCCCTTCTGCCTCCTTGCAAAATCACCAACGAGGAAATATCTGTCCCATGGTGCAGTTCTAGGAGCCTTTACTGAAAGAACATGTTATCTTTAGACTTCATGCCCCGCCTCCAAATGTCCTTGACCAGAATACCTAATGAAATTCTCCAACTTTTTATTCTGTGCTAAACTGAATTGAGGAGTTAGTCCATTCTTTTTGGTTTTATCATATTATTGTTTCAATCTGGAATTCTTTTGCATCTTTACTACTTTGTTTCTCAGGAAAGCTGGCCTTGTTTAGAAATATTTGAATTACCATTCTTGCTAAAAGTCGTTGATAAATTGATTTTCCTCATTAGTTGGATTAAATTGGTAGTTTATCAATTTAAATTTAATTTAATAAATTTAATTAAGTAAAATATAAAAATTAATTCCAAATTATCTTTATCAAATTTTCAGATTTTTATTTTTGTTCTTTTTTGAGAATCATTAATTTGTTGATATACAACAAATTTTCATTTGCTCTAAGATGGTTCTTTAATAAACATTATTTAAATTATTATTATTTAATAAACATTATTAAAGTATAATTATTTAATATCAATTTTTCTTTTCTTTACATTTAATTTGTATTGCTCAATGTTTTATAAAATGTGTTTAATATTTCTGTACTTCTGTACTTATCTATAAATTATTTATGCCTTATAATGGGATTGGGATTTTTTTTTATTTGGAGGGGCAGTAAAGTAGCCATGCACTGCAAAACAAAACATGACCCAAAAAACCCATAGATCTAATCATTTTAGTTCCCATTCAATAATTGTAAAAAATCTATATTTTATATTTCTGATATACTATTCAGATACTTAATTTCTATTATAGTTCTCTGACTAAAATGTTCCACTAATGTCATCTACAATTATTTTCTATTGTAGAACATTTTTACAATTTAGCTAGGTTTTATTTCCTCTTTAAGCTATTTGTCATTATTTATTTGTAATGTGTGTAGTGCATTCTTGTTTATGGAACATTTCATTATCCTTTGTGTGATCCTCAACTTTAGACCTTTGGAAGCAATAATATTCTGCATCTCATAGCAATACATCAGTGGGGAAAAAAACTATTGGTTTTAAAAATATGACCTTTATTTTTGGTAGATAGTTGGACTTTTTTAAGTGAAAGTTCCTGTAACAATACAAATTAATTTTCAACTAGTATGGATCATTTTCTCAGACCCTTTAAAGTAATTATATATCTTGCATGTGAAGTTCTTCAGTGTCCTTTAATTTAATCAGCTCAATCTTATCCACAAACAGAAATTCCTGGAAAAGTTCACTGTGTCAGGGAATAATGCTTATGCTGATGCTTCTCATAGTCTCTTCTATGACCATGGGAAACACCTCAGGTAAACATATATCTGATATTTTGTGACTTCTTTGCAATCAGAAGTATCTTTGTTATCTTATCTTTTAGGGAATCATATAATTTTGGCATTTACATAGAAAAGTCCTTAATGTAACTTTTAAGTTGGTATTTTATATGACTGAATTTTTTGCCAACAAAAATTAACAGAATATAATTTTTTGTCCTATACTTTTCATTAATAATGTGATTTTAAAGATGTGGAAAAGAATTTACAACATTTTGCTTTTGCCATTCAAATACATTCATCAAGTAAATTCATTAACTATGCCTTTTATTCACATGCAGATCACTCTAGTTTAATGTTATTTTCTAAACGTTTTAGAAATTTCTAAATAAGTATTATAAATATTTATTTACATCACCAAAATAATCTAAGTTGAGATTGTCCTCCAAGAAATCCAGCTTAATCAGTTTAACTTCACTAGATTAACCATGTGTACATTCACATGATAAGGTAAATAATTTAGACCTTCTTAGAAAAATAAATTTTCATCTAATTGTTAATGGCAGTGAATATTAGGGAATATTTCTTGACAGAATTTAGTCATCATATTTGTCCCAGGCATCCTTGGTGATGGGACAAGGAAATCACATCCTATGGAAATCAATGAATAATTGAGAAAGATGCATCAAATAATGTAGGAAATAGTCAAATTATTTGGATAAGTTCAGTAGCAAATCACAAATTTCACAATTTAATCATTAGTATTACATGTGTATTTCTAACTTGTCTTTTCTAATAATTTACATTCTTATTTTGCTATCACATTAGTCAGTCAATACACATTAGGTGATATGCTAAATACTGGGAAATTGCAGGTGAGTATTCATGGTCTGGGCAATTTGTGTATTTAATAACGTTATATCATTAGCTTCTATTTCCCTGGATATGGAAGGAGAGAGGCAGAGGATGGAAAGAGATAATATGCTTTAAATAGTACCTACCATGTACCAGTAAGCACTGTGACAAATATTAGTTCATTAGATTCTCACAACAACCCTGTAGTGTAAGTACTGCTATTAGACTTATCGTACAATTGAGGAAACTGGGATAAAGAGACTTGTCCATATTACACAGTTATTAAGTGAATTAGGATTGACTTGAACTTAGGTTTTCCTGACACTAGCTCCACAGAATGAATAGACAAAATTTAAATGCATTTAAAAGTAAAAGCATATGCAGTAAAATTCAGAAGATGGAACAAATTTTAATGTATGATATGTATAAAGAAAGAAAGGAGTGTTTCAATCATATTATGCATAAAGAAAAACTAAATGCAATATCAAAAGAGATAAGCAGAAAAATTATATTGTGCTCAAGCATATTCAATGTTAGGAATCTTTGCACAGAACAGAATAGCAGCTAAATTCATCAAATAAAGGTAGTTTGAATTATCAAAAAATGATTAATTATATAATTATAGGAATTTTTAATAAATGGAGAAATAATACAAAATTAGAAATGAAAAGGAAAAATCAGAAATTATTGACATATTAGGTTGTAACAAATATTTCTTCTACTGTTAAAGAATATATATGTTTCTCAACATTATATGGCATCTTTACAAAAATGGAACAAGCACCAAAGGATTGTAAATAATATCAGACAAATACTAAATGCAAAATTAATAAGTATAATAACACAGAAATGAATAAATACACAGAAGGCATAGATTTAATTAGAGATGTAAAATTATATGCTGACTAATGAGTACAAATAATAACTCATAGAAATTTAACTGTGAAAAATAACACTGAGATGATTTACCAAAATTTTGAGAATGCAGAACTGCATATGTTCAAAAACATTTATTTGGGGGGGGGGGGGTAGACAGCAGCATATGAACTGAGTATTCACTTTTAATCTAGAAAATCAATAATTTTAATATAAGAAAGAAATGGTAAAATTAGATTAACAGAGAAAATTCAAAAATTCTATACAGATCCTGAACAAAACTCAAAGACTTTTCTTTTGAAGGCTAGCAATACAAAAAAAAACTTTGAATTAACTTTATCTAACAAAAAGAAAGAAAATTAAATTACTGAAAAAAAATTTAAAAACACAATAGTAAAGAAAAAATAATTTTCAGAACCTAAAATATGAAATTTTATGCTACAATACCCAATAACTTTTTTTACAAAATATTCCCTATAAAAATATAAACCTCCAAATCAACAAAACATAGAGATGAGATATTGAACAACCCATTCTCAAAAAAATATATTTGAACCAGTCATAATGAAACTATCAAGAAGAAAGAGAAGCCTAGTCTATGTTGATTTAGAAGTGAAATCCATAAAATATTTAAAGAATAAAACATATAAGGGGCAGCTAGGTGGCGCAGTGGATAGAACACTGTCCCTGGAGTCAGGAGTACCTGGGTTCAAATCCAGTCTCAGACACTTAATAATTACCTAGCTATGTGGCCTTGGGCAAGCCACTTAAACCCACTTGCCCTGAAAAAAAAAACTAAAAAAAAAAAAAAACTAAGACTAAAACATATATTGGTCATAATTATGTTCCAAAAATGAGAAGAAAAAAAATTTACCACATTTTTAAAGAGACAATAGTGTACTAATACTTAAACCCAAGAGGAATAAAATAAATAAGAAAGTGTAGTCTAATATCACTAATGAATACATAGTAATTAAAAAAAAACTTTTCCAAAGCCTTAAACAATATGTCAAAAAGAGAAAAGCAATCATTTACTATAACCCAGGTGGATTTATTCCAAGGATATAAGGATAGTTTACCATTGGAAAAATATTTAAAGAAAAACAAAAAGAACCAAAAATATTACATTAAAACCCTTTGATAAAGTTCAAAATAATTGCTAAAAATCTTACAAAGTATAGAACCAGTTTAACGTGTTGCACATTGTAAACTAAATTTACAGCTCTCCCAATTAAACAAGTTTCATTTTCTCCAAAAATTTTTGACATGATTTTATATATGCTAACAATATCATAGGAAGACGACTTTAAAAGAATCAAATTTTGGAAAAGAGAAGAGAAAGCACATCCTTTTCTAAATTTGTATTTTATAAATTATCCATATAGTTGGCAGTTAGACCTGGGTTCAAATCAAGTCTCAAACACTGATTACCTGTGTGACCATGGACAAATAACCTAACTTCTCTTTGATTCAGTTTCCTCAACTGTAAAATGGAGTTAATAATAGCCTTCACCAAAAGGGTCATTGTGTAGCAAATGACTTAATATGTGTAAAGTGCTTAGAACAGTGCCTGGAATATAGTAAATGATTAATAAATGCATATTTCCCTCCTTCCTTCCAATAATCAGAAATCATAGAGGAAATCAAGAAAATTAATAGTTTCTATAAAGTACAAATATATGAAATAAATTCCCACAGAATTAGCATTTCTATATAATATTTTTAAAAGACTAACTACAAATAATACAAAGAGAAACCCAATTTAAAATAGCTAAAAAATTCAAAATAAAGATTGTCATGACAAATATGGAAATTTGTATATATATATATATATATATATATGTGTGTGTGTGTGTGTGTGTGTGTGTGTGTGTATGTGTATGTGTATATATATATTCATATATATATATATATATATATATATATATATATATATACATATAATACTTACATGACTACAATTACCAAGCACTCTAAAAAACAAAGATTAACAAAAAATAGTTGGATATTCATTGCTCTGGGTCAGGTCTTGACAATACAAAAACAATTATTATATTAACTAAACAATTCCTATTTTACCAAACTTTATAAACCTAGATAAAATAAAAATATGAGTCATTTAAAATAAGATCTAGAATATTAAGGACATCATAAAAAATACTGGAATAGAGATGAAAATGTTTAGGCTTCACTCTGGAATACACCCAAAAATAATCATAACTATATGTCATTCATTAAAAATTGAAAAGAAGATGAGTGGAACTGATAAAAAAAAGAAGCAAGAATCAGTAAAAGTTGAACTCAATATTACAATAATCAATAAAACAAAGAACATGAACTATTTACTGAAACTGACAAAAAAGTGCTGAAAAAATTAGGAAGCAGTTTGGGGAAAATTATGTTTAGACAAATTATGCAACTTATGTTACAACTTGGGCCACAATGATTCTAAAATATAAAAGGTCATATCATTCAAAACTGAAGGTAAATAGAAGATCTTTAAGTGTAAGTAGCCTAAAATAGTTAGCTCTTCACTGCAGCAAATCTTTGCAACATATTTCTATAAACATTATCAAGGTATAAGTTCTATAGGAAATGAATAAGGGTGAAATCTATCTATTCCCTAATGCATAAATACTAAAAGACATGATAAAATATTTCCAACAGAATTTTAGGCTCTTGACAACTATAATAATGATTATTTCAAATTACTACTAATAAGAAAAATATAAATACAAACAACTATTGGCAATGATGACCCCCTCCCCCAAAATGAGATACAGAAATAGTACCAGAAATCAGGGAAGAAAAGAGCTTTAACACATTATTGTAGAGTTATGAAATATTCCAAGGATCCTCGAAAAAATACTGCCAGAATTATTAAAATGTCCAAATCTTTGACCTAGAGCTGTCCGTACTAGGCAATGGTTTCCTGCATGTCAAAGACAGAAAGATCACACATATGCCAAAATATTCCATAGTCATTCATTTTTATGTTATCAAAGAACTAGAAACAAAGTAAATATGGAACAAATTATATAATATGAATATAATGGAATTATTATGCTCTAACACACAGAATAACAAAACATTTATATGGACTTATACAGAGTAAGGTAAGTAGAATTAAGAAAATAATATACAGGGGGGGCAACTAGGTGGCACCATGGATAGAGCACAGGCCCTGGTATCAGGAGTACCTGAGTTCAAATCTGGCCTCAGACACTTAATAACTTCCTAGCTGTGTGACCTTGGGCAAGCCACTTAACCCCATTGCCTTAATTAAAAATTTTTCAAAAGAAAAAACCATACAATGAGTACAATAATGCAAAAGAAAAGAAAGCTAAAAGCAACCAGAACACTTTAATACAATGAATAAATGTAAATGCACAGAAGAGTTGAGAAAGATATAACTTTCATCATGTTTAGAATCAATAAGTTTATTGTTTTGTTGAACTGTTTTAAAAAAATATTTGTTAATCTCTGTATTTTGATGGGATACTTGTATTCTCAATACACTGCAGGTTCAACTCATTCTCTGAACTGCTCCACCTTTTCAGCAGCCTTTTTTGTTCATAATTTGACATACCCTACACTCCACAAGATAGCTTTTCAGTTCTCCTTTATTTTTTTCTTTTATTTTATTAGAATATAACTTCCTTGAAGATGAATAGTATCTTGTTTTCCTACATTTTACCCCTACCATTTATCAAACTGCTTTACTGTTTACATAGTAAATACTTAATGCATATTTTTTCAGTTTCAAAGAGAAAATGTGCTGAGTAGGGGAGGTATGAATGTAGATATATATAGATCTATATATAGATATACTTCTATATATCACTTTAATTAAAAGGGATGTAAAAATAAAAATTACCAATAAAACAAGAACAATTAAAGGAGGATGAAAGTTTGGATCTTTCAGAACTTTAGTTGATGCTTCCTTCTCAATTTCAGATTCTACTGTTCTTTGACATGATTTTCACATATAGAATTTAGTGCATTACAGTTTTACATTTTTGAGCACTCTTTTAACTTTGTCACTGTAATGCTCAAGAAGAAAAATATCATTATAAAATTCAGTGCAGTGATGCATCATTGATATAACACATTAAACCTCCTTACATCACTCCTAACCAAAACTAATGACATACTGCATCTGTAAATGGCTCATCAGTGCAGTTTGAAGTCCATCTGGGTCTGTCATCAGACATCATATACCAAAAGGAAAAAAAATTTAAATGACCTTTTCACTAAAATGTCTTTCACAGTGGCAGAACATTTTTTTTTAACTTTCATCCTAATGGCCCAGTGCTGCTTTAGGTTAGAATTACTCACCTCCTCTACTTCCTTTCCAAACATTTTAAGAAATGAATGAGTAGGTAGAAGAGCAACCAAAAATGAAAAATACTTGAAATAGAATATGTCTAGTCTATTCTAAATAATCCCAAATTTCTATCAATTTAAGGAGGATTCTATATACCAATCTCTCCAAATTTTTGAAATGCTATTAGCCAAATGTTAAAATATTAGAATAAAAAATCCTCCAAATAAGACAAAACATTTTATATGTATTTATTTTTTCAAAACTGACAAGAGTATACCTTTCACCTACATTGAGTTTATGAAATTGTTCACTTGGTGAGTTATGAGACTTCAGTTTTACTTCATTTCCTAATCACCCTGTAGTCTTTTAAAAGATAGATGTAATTATTACCAGAATGATTTATTGTCCTACAATACTGCTGGAAAGTAATTTGATATGTAAACCTCAATTATGGAAAATATTGCCATTGTGGTTGTAAATCTCCCATGATAAAGTCAGGTGAGATCTTAATCCTGTTTGCATTTTTTAGACTTTTTTTAAGTCACAATTTCTCTCTAGAGTAGAATATTTCTGCCAGGGTGGCACTTTTAAAATGAGGATGAACAATCCCTTCTATAATTTGCTACAGTCTAAAAAAGTGCAGACTCTGTGGAAAAGTAGAAAGTTAAGATACAAATTAACTATTAGGAACAAACTGATCAGGCAACTGGAGAAGCAGCAGACATTTAGTGTAAAGAGTACTGAAGTTACAGTTATAATACTTGGGTTCGGATGCTGGCTCTGATGCTAACAACTCTTGTGACCTTGATGGTTGTCACTTAGCTTCTCCCCCCAATTTTCTCATTTTTTCACAAACAGAGATATAACAGTTAAATGATTTTTTTGAAGCAGGAGGGTCTGTGTGCTTCTCAAATTTATATTTCAATCAAAAAGAACTAGAATTAAAATGCTCACACACCATACCTAAAGAGCTAGTTCAGTCTTAAGTTTCTCTCCAGTCTCTCCTATTTTTCTCCCTCTTTCCAAGTAAAAAGCAGTTTAACTTTCAGGACCAGCTCTCATATCCTTAACAACACTATTGCCCCAATGGTTCATTCTTCTAAAAGAAATTTAAGTGACGTTCGGGTTTTGGAATTCTTGACAGATCCAAGGAATCATTCACAAAATTAAACTGATTCTCAATGTCTCCCTCTAAGGTCACCAGTGCCAGAACAATCTTTTCATAGAAAAAATAACTCTTCATTGTTCTCCCCAACCAAATCACTATGATCTCAAGTAATAACTTGATTACCAACAACAGGAACATATTAATTTATAACAAAAAGAAATGTGGCTGGGGCAACTCAATGGTGCTAATTAGAGCACCAACCTTATATAGTCAGGAGGATCTGAGTTCAAATTTGAGCTCAAACACTTGTTACCAGCTATGTAACCTTGGACATGTCACTGAATCCCATTGGCTCACAAAAATAAAAAGAGAGAGTGAAAGAAAATAAGTATAAAATACTACTAAAAGTGGTGCACAAGAAAATAAAGCAAAACTGGATTATTTTTGCTCCTGGTTTTTTGGTTTTGTTTTGTTTTTTGTTTTTAACTTTATCTTAAGGGGAACACAGCAGCTTAGTAGCACAGTGGACAAAGCACCAGGTGTGGATTCTAGAAATCTCATCTTCCTGAGTGGCCCCAGACACTATCTGTGTTACTGTGGGTAAGTTATTCAGTTTTCTCATTTGTTAAATGAGCTAGAAAAGGAAATAACAAACCACTCCAGTAACTTTGCCAAAATAAAAAACACAGATGGGGTCACAAAGAGTTGGACATGACTAAAAAATGACTGAACAATTACAAAGGGATGAAGAAAAAGAAAGAAGAGAGAGGGGAGAATATACTATTCCTCTAATACTTCTTCAAAGAATTCTACAATCAAACCTGATTGTTGTGGATAATAGCACAATCTGCCCCAAGAAGAGAGCAGTTGATTTCCATTCCATTGCATAGTTTCTCTCTCTCTCTCTCTCTCTCTCTCTCTCTCTCTCTCTCTCTCTCTCTCTCTCTCTCTCTCTCCTCAACCCCCAATCCCATTAGAGATTTACTTCCAGACTCTTCCCTTCCACCTAAACTGTTAAGTCATTAGTACCTGGAATCTGGCTGGAGAAATAAAAAGGGGATTAAACTAGCTAACCTCTGTGGTTTATTTCAGTTTGAAATCCATGATCCTATCATCATCATGCAAAAATTACAGTGAAAAGTGCCTTGCACTGGAAATTAGGAAAGTTTGGTTCTCATCCTGTCTCTGCTATTAAGCACCTGTGTACCTTTAAACAAGCCACTTACCCCCACCTCTGGTCCCATAAGGACTTTTCTCTTCTCTAAAAGGTGCCAAGATTATAAGATTATAAAGGTAACACACATCATAATGGCTTTGCTTATTAGTATGAGAAAATTACACGGAAAATTATAGAATTCTTTGTATAAATGGAGCAATTTCATGTCTTATAACCTTTTTTACAATATAAAACTGTTCAAAATAAAATTCAAAGATACTAGAGCTTTATGGTGACCATGAACAGATAAAAGAAATAACCCATTTCTTCAGTTTACTATTGGATTCTAATGTTCTGCTCTTTTAAAAGGTGTTAACAGCTAGGGAATATAACCAATTAATTGGTGAATTTAATTTCCTCCCTAATTTCAAAAACATATGAGAATATCCAAGCCACAGTTGAAGCATCAGTTTTTATGTGGCTTTTATTATTGTTGAAGAAAACAACAAAGGCTTTGCAGTTTTTTTCTTGTTATTGTTGTTTGATAAAAAAAAATTCTAAAGTAATCCCAAGTACCAAAAAAAGGAATATACAATTAGGGATATGACAAAAGCAAGAATTCATGAGCCATTATGTCACCACTTAACAAAGTTATGAATTTGGAGACAGGTCACAATATCATCACTTATACTGATTCACTGAACTGATAGCTACTATGATGAAGTTTTTGTCTATTGTTTTATGTGAAATTCAGGATGCTCTCACTTGCCCTGTGAAGTGAATTTAAGTGCATTTATTTTTAGAAAAAAAGTCATGCTGTCTATTACAAGTTCCACATAAATTCCACTATCATTTAGCTTAGTTTGGAGTTAGATAATATTTTGGTTTCACATTCTGAATTTCTAATATGCTGGATGTGCTTGCTTTAATGGTTTAATTTCTTCTAATTTGGTCTCTTGGTACATTGCTGCATACTAATCTACTAAGACTGAATTTTTTCAACAATTATCAGGTTTAGTAAAGTATAAATGAAAATGGGTCCCCTGTTGTACAAGGAGAGAGGGAATAGGAATTTAGAACACTTCAGATTTATCATTAGTCTAGTATGGTTTTGCAAACTGGTAAGATATTCTGCTAGGTTCCTTTAATTTATTCATTTATTTTTTTCAGAGCATGTCATTCATAAACAATATTATACATGAAGCATAGTTCATAATAGAATGGTAACCAAAGATTTACCTTTGTGAATAATTAACTAGTTAAACTTATCTTAAATAGCTATGGTCAAGATGCATATTAAATATCTTCATATGATTGATGGATATTCTAAGACCATTTTGAGCTTTGGCTTGATAGGAACTTAATCTTGCTGGGTCAAATAGAAAATCCAGACTACTCTTTGACTCAAACCTCCCTGCCTTAAAAATTAATTGCCCCTTACCCACAAACTATTCTGTCCTAAGAGCAAGACCAGGCTCAAGGTCAAGTACAAAACCTTAAAGGCTTAAACTCCAAAGAGAAAATATTAATCACCTAGCAGAAAAGTAGTTCATATAGGTAAAGGGGTATGGATGGGGAAATCTAATAAGACCCCTAACAAAACATTACTTTTATTGACATAAAGAATTTAAGGGGGAGTAGCTAGGTAGCACAGTGGATAAAGCACTGGCCCTGGAGTCAAGAGTACCTGGGTTCAAATCCGGTCTCAGACACCTAGCTGTGTGGCCTTGGGCAAGCCACTTAACCCCATTGCCTTACAAAAAAAAAACCCTAAAAAAAAAAGAATTTACGGGTGCAGAATTGTTATGTTGCACTCCATAGAAAGTTATATCTGAGGACATGAGAGCTGCCAACACCCAAGTTTTACAAACACTTGTTCTTTGTCCTTTGTTCTCATAATAGTCATCAGACTCACTTTCTCCTCTGAAGTCATGAACCAGGACAATTGGATATTGCCCTGGATGCAGTAGAAACTTTTGCTTTTTAAAGTTAGAACATTCCCATTGGTACTTTGACTGAGGTACTTTCCATTCAGTCATTAAGATTGTAAGTGGTCATTCTTGACCTTTTTGATATCTCTCTCACAAGCCCAATTCACTTTCACATCATGGCATCACCTCCCTGATATCATGGTTTTCTTTGAGAACAAAAGACAAAGAACCTCAGTGAGTAATAGGAGTAGCCCCACGACTAGCAAATTGGACTACACAGTTCCTCTTTCTCTCCTTTTTTTCCCTTGTATTTGTGGGTACTCTGCTTAAAGGCCTAGTAAGATTTCTTTGGGTTTACAAGTCCAAATCACTCTGCCTCTCCTTGATTAGCCAACAATGGGTCTCAGGCTAAGGCAACTTGCCATTGTTTGGTCAATAATTAATTGAGCATAAATTCCAGCAAACAACACTAGACACAAATCAAAATATTGTAAAATGCATGGAATAAGCATATAAACAAGGTTCTTAGGTTGGAATCCAAGAGGAATAGAGGAATAGACAAAAAATATTTTCTGTTGTATGTATTTAAATGTGTATGTAAGTATATGTGTATATGTAAGTAAATATATAAGTATATATATATACATACATATATATATATATATATATATATATATATATATATATATATATACATATGCAGATATATTTACCTTCCTTGGTGCAAGCCTTCAAAATGCCTGCACTATTGCAATAGCTGGCTGGTTGGTCTGTCTACCATAAGTCTCTTATCCCCACTCTTGTATCAAAGTAATTTTCCTAAAACATACATTTGACTAAATCATTCCCCTTCTCAATAAATTCTATTTGCTCCCTGTCACATCTAGGATCAATACTTGTCAAAGTATTTCATAATCTACACACACACACACACACACACAGACACACACACACACACACACACACACACACACACACACACACACACACAGATTCATGTTTAGTTTTCTTACACCTAATCCTACACACTTACTTTTCCATTCACCAGCACCAGACTCTTTGTTGTTCTTTGAATGCTGTTTAAAAAAAGAGAGATTGTGCATTAAAATATGAATCTCATATATAGATAGACAGATAATATGTAATATATAACAAATTCAACATATACAATTTAAAACTATCTTTCTTGTCTCTGATTCTTTCTCACCTCCTGTCCACTTCTTTTTTTACTTTTTTTTTGAAAGGCAATGGGGTTAAGTGACTTGCCCAGGGTCACAGGGCTAGGTAATTATTAAGTTTCTGAGTATGGATTTCAACTCAGGTCCTCATGATTCCAGGGTTGGTGCTCTATCCACTGCACTACCTAGTAGCCCCCCGCATCTTTTTTTTTAAAAAGATGATTTAATGATTCTTTTCTTTTTGATATTCTATGCTATTGATTTTGCTGCTGTTGCTGCTATTGTTGTTCAGACATCTATTTCTCTATGACCTCTTTTGGGGTTTTCTTGGTAAAACTACTGGAGTGGTTTGCCATTTCCTTTTCCAGTTTATAGATGAGGAGTTAAGTGATTTGCCCAGGGTCACACAGAAAGTAAGTGTCTGAGACCACATTTAAACTCAGGTCTTCCTAACTTCAGACCTTGTGCTCTTTTAGCTACTATACCACCTATACCACCTTTAACCTTCACACTAAACCTATACATTCCGCTCTCATCCTACTTCAATTAGAAAAAGGAAGAAATAAAAAAATCTAATAAATACAAAGTAAAACAAATTCTAATAATGACTTATTTGAAAATATCTCTGTTTTGATACTTTGTGTCTATCACTTTCTGTCATTAAGGAAGTAGCAGGCTTGATCTTCAATCATCTGGAATCACTGTTGATTATGGAATTGATAAGTTTTTGAATCATTCAAAGTTCTATTTCTTTAACTTGTTGCTTTATTGCTGTTCACATTGTTCTCCTGATTCTATCATTTCATTGAAAAATAGTTTATGCAATTTTTCTCATGATTCTATGATGAAATTTATCTGAAAATTATCATTTTTATGGTATCTTATACCATTAAATTAATATATAATAATTTGCTTAGTTATCCCTCATTTGATTTTCCCCCACAAGTTTGCTAATTCTCTCATAAAAAAAGATGTTGCTATAATTTAGATGTAAATATTACATCATAGATCTGAATATATAGATAATAGAGATGATGCATTTTCTTTTTTGATCACTTTTGGTTATGTCTTTGATGATTATAACACTGGATCAAGTGATATGAAGAGTTTAATGATTTGGGGTGAATGATTACAAATTATGTGCTGTATTTTTTATTGTAGCTTTGTTTTCAGAAAGACCTGGTTAATTTGCAATTCCATAAATAGTACATTAATATGCCTGTTTTCTATCAACTCAGCAATAAATGTCATTTTCCTTTATTGTCATCTTTGTCAATTGATGGGCATAAACTAATATTAGAATTGATTTAATCTGAATATTATTATTTATTTATGATATGTAGAAGTTTTCTAAATTCCTTTTTTCAAGTTGGCACCTCGAATTTCTTCATTTGAGCATAGCTTTTGATAAAGGGGAAATGACTCATTCTTTTAAAGTAGAATCAATATAATTCATTAATCCATATTCTAATCTTAGATATAACAGATTTATCAGAAAAACTTGCTGCAAAGATTTATTTTTCCCCACTTATACTTTTCTAATTTTAAAACTTGGATTGGTTTGTGCAAACACTTTTTAATTTTATTCTTTTTTCTATTTTGTTGACTAAGGTATTATGATATATCAATTTTCCCACAAGAATAGCCTTAGTCATGCCTCATAATTTTGTCATGTTGTTTTCTTATTATTTTCTTTGATGAAAATTTATATTTCTATAATTTTTCCTTTAACAAATTTCTTTGGGATGAAATTATTTGGTCCCTAATTGATTTGTAATTCTTTTTTAAATTTCATTTATTAAATATCTTACTGAATTTTGTCATTAAATGCTGTTTATCATTTCTGCTTTTTACTTTTATTTGTAAGGATTTTGTGACTCAATGTAACTTTCTATTTGCTTTTGTTAAGCACAAAAATTCTATCATCTCTAATTTTTCTAATTATTTTCTTGTTTTTATTTTTATTTCTCTATGCGGGGCACATTAAATATTGTTGCATTACATGTATTTCTTTCTTCTGTTTGAAGGGGAAATCCATTCCATTCAAGTTTCTCATTATGATTGTTAATTGTCCTCTGACTTTTTCTTTATTTGTTCTGCTTCCTTTTTTTCCAAAGAAGAAATCTCAAACTTTTGCCTACATAAAAAAAAAAACTAATTCTGCCCTCCTTTCTATTCAAGCTTCCCAGTCCCTTTTCTCAGTTTTCTCAGGTCATCAAGTCTTCCCTTATCAATATTCTCCTTTCTTTCCTTTTGACTCCTTGGTAATCCAGTTTTATTCTATACAGTTTCTGCTTTACAATCTCTTGCCTCTATTTTCCATCCTTGATATTGTTTTGCCATACCTTTGCTCTGGATTACCTCTATCATATGAAGCCATTCTTCCAAGGGCTATCTATTATCTTCAGGATCTAATAATATTTTCTGTTTAGATTTTAAAACTTTTATAAACTTTCTGCCTCTTATATTTCCAGTCTTTTTATGCCTTATTCCCCTTCACCTACTCTGTGATTTGGGACCTCTGGCCTCTTATGTGTTCATCATGTAAGACATTTCAGCTTATGAGTCCAGTGCATTTTCTCTGGCTATTCCCCCATCCCTTGAATTCTCTCCTTCTTCATCTCTATATAACAACTTATCTGCCCTCTTTGAAGTTCAGCAAAATATCTCAACTTCTACAAGAAACTTTTTTCAGTTCATTTTAATGTTCTATAAATTATAATTATTCTTAGTACATTAAGAGTCTGTAATATTGATTCAGCTTGCAGCTCTCTCATTCCTTTATAAATTACTTTTGCATCTAAAATATTCTATGCCCTATGGCTAAACTGGGGAGAAAACTATCTGAAGTTATTTAGGTTGGTCCTTGGGCAGCAGTTCATCTCTGGGCCTCTACTCTAAATTCTGTTCAAGTGTCAGGGCCTTTGAGAGTTCAGGCTTACATCCATGCAAATGATTATCACTGATATTAATGCTATCTTTGCAAGAGGAACCAATTATATATCTAATTCCCTTGGTTTTTACACAAGAAACACAGACAAGAAACCTCCTATTCAAACTTGGAGTAATTGTTTAAGAAACAACATTAACCTTTTGAGTGAAAACTAGCTGGAAAAGACAGAAGAATCAATGAACATATCCAATATATTTAATGGAAAACAGATTTTTTTATGAAATTAACAGTTTGAGTTGAGAAGTCACTCAGTGGTGAACAGATTGACAAATATTCATACATTTATATAATATCTTTGGGTCTTATTCTAAACAGTTCTGAATTGCTCTATTTCTTTTTATATAGCCAATGAGTAGACAAACATCCTCTTGCATGTTGTTCAAATGACCTGGCTATTAAGATCAAATGATTTAATATTGGAGAAGGCATATGAATATATTCTGAATAGAATGTCTTTAATGTTAAAAAAATCAATTAACAAACAAAACATGCCCATTCAACTTATTTCTTAATTTCTTTCATACTTTCATATACTTAGCAGATCTATAATCCTATTTAGCATCACAAAAACAGTGCAATATGCTGAAAAGCCTAAAATATCTGAAATAATGTGAAATCTCTTTTTGAATCTTGCTATATGGAAAAGGTAAGCTTCTTCAGATTTTTTATACTTAGTAAAAATCAGAATAATTATTCATTGCAATTCTAATGTGAAACTCAAATAAAATAATCCTATGTGTGGATTTTTTGCAATGCGAGAAGGACTACACAATGGTCAGCTATTGTTAAGTTAATGAATTAAGTAAACTGACTTTGATGGTGGATATACACTTCCAATTCAACCCATCTCTGAGTTTAATAAATAAAAGAAAGGCTAACATCCTGACCAGACCATACTACGTGTTTTCTGTTACATTAACTATCTTATTTCCTATTTACTTATGATAATGATTGAGTTTTGCAAAAAAAAACTCATTATTTTTCAAAAAGGGAGCACGTTTTAACTGGTAAAAGGAAATAACAAAATATCCCTCCATAAATCAGAGCATGACTTGTGGTTCAGCTCTCAAATTTCTTTTGACCAAGCAACAAATTCAGATCCTGCCATCTAAAAGTGCCAAGACATCCTAATGAACCAGAATTTAATTCATTAATGAAATAACTAAAGATGCAACTGCAATTAACCCTATGCATAAATGAAATCCAATGTTTAGATATAAAATTATGAACTATGCACTTTGATTACATATCCTTATATCATACTAAGAATTCATCTGTAAAGATAGCATCAGTATCTATGGAAGTAGCTAAAAATGTCATTCCTATTATTAATAGAGAGCACAATAAAAAATACCTTATGATTCTTGAAGTATGAAAAATAAAGGAAGATGTGAAATATCTCATAGGGAAAAAAACTGACCTGGAAGATAAATCAAGTAGAGGTAATTTCAAAATTATTGGATGATCTGCAAAGCATGATAAATTCTATAATCTGAAGAAATTATCAAGGAAAATATCTCTGATATCCTAAAACTATGGAGTAAAATAGAAATTGAAAGAATCCACAGATTCTTTTGAGATTCCATAATGAAAACCTCCAGAAATATTTTGGCCAAATTCCAAAACTCCCAGGTCAAAAATAAATTATACAGGGGAGGCTAGGTGGTATAGTGGATAAAGCACCAGCCCTGGAGTCAGGAGTACCTGGGTTCAAACCAGGTCTCAGACACTTAATTACCTAGCTGTGTGGCCTTGGGCAAGCTACTTAACCCCGTTTGCCTTGCAAAAACCTAAAAAAAAAATTATACCTTTGGCAAATAGGTTCTGATGACCACCAAACCACCATCCCCTCCGACCCTTTCCTCTCCTCTTTTTTTTCTCTAAGCTAGATCCACAAGATCTGGCCATGCTGCTGGAACAATATGGTCCCAGTTCCATGTGTCCAAATCTATGATGATCTAAGTTTCATTTCTTTTCCCTTTTCCTTTCTAACAAGTACTCCTTTTCAAACTAGTAATTACCAATTTGGTCCTAGCTCCATGCAACTGAATCTATGTTGATCTAAGGTTCTTTTCTTTCCTTCTTTCCTTTATTTTCTTTGCTAACCTCAACTTCTGGTGATCTGCCTGTCCTTTAAGAAACTCGTTATCTTGCTTTTTCTCCAAAGAACTTTACCTGTGAACTTTCTATACTTGTGAACTTTCTGTAGTAACCTACAAACTTTCTGTAATAACCTGTAAATTTTTGCAGTAATCCACACATTAAAATTTAAGCTTTTAGGGGGTGGCTAGGTGGCGCAGTGGATACATCATGGACCCTGGAGTTAGAAGTACCTGAATTCAAATCTTACCACAGACACTTAATAATTACCTAGCTGTGTGGCCTTGGACAAGCCTCTTAACCCCATTTGCCTTGCAAAAATCTAAAGAAAATATTTAAGCGTTTCTTAAATTCCTGAATCAGGTATTGGTAAGTTCTTCACACACACACACACACACACACACACACACACACACACACACACACACAAATTCCCATAGATCAATCTTTAAACCCGACTTTCCTGAAATCCATTTCCTCCCATTTCCACAATGACTCCATAATACATGAAAGAAAAAAGAGGTCTAAAAAAAAGAGGTCAAAATAATGAAAAATAAAAGAAAATGTGAAATATCTCACAGGAAAAAACAACTGAACAGAAAGATAGTTCAAGGAGAGATAATTTAAGAATTATTGGACTATCTGCAAGGAAAGTATCCCTGATATCCTAAAAACAAGGGGTAAAGGAGAAATGGATTACCACCTTAAAGAAATTGCAAAATGAAAACTTCCAGGAATATTTTGGCCAAATTCCAAAACTCCCAGGTCAAAGACAAAATATTCAAGCACTTAGAAGGAATCCCTTAGAAGGCAATCAATCCTCAACTTTCATGGGAGCAAATGTAAAAAATGCAAATACTGATGCATTATACCTTTGGCAAATAGGTTCTAATGACCACCACACCACCATTTTTCTTTTTTTGCCTACCTCTTTTATTTGAGATTACTTTCCCCAATCTCCCTCTCCTTTCCCTTTCCTTTCATAGTATGACTTTTTCTCACCTATTCATTTTTTTTACATCATCATAACAAAAAAATGACTCCTTAACTCTTTGGGTTAAATCCATTTGTTTTGGGTTGGTTTTTGCAAGGAAATGAGGTTAAGTGACCTGCCCAAGGTCACACAGCTAAGTAAGTCTTAAGTGTCTGAGGTCAAATTTGAACTCAGTTTCTCCTGACTCCAAGGTCAGAGCTCTATCCACTATGTCCCCTAGCTGCTCCCTGAGTAGAATCATTTTACATACTATTAATGATAAAATTCTTAAATGTCATGTTATCATCTTCCCATATAAAAATCTAAGTATTTTAACTTTATTGAGTCTTTTATGATTTCTCTTTAATGTTTGCATCTTTATTCTTCTCTTTAGTCTTACATTTGAAAGTTAAGTTTTTCATTTAGTTCTAGTCTTTTAATCAGGAAGCTTTAAAGTTTTCTATTTCATTAAATGTTTATTTTTCTCATGAAGGTTCATATTCAATTTTCTTAGAAAGGTTATTCCTGGTTGTAATCCTAGCCCTATTTACTTCTGGAATGACATATTACTAAGTTCTCTACTCCTTTAGCAATGTAGCTATTAAATTTAGTGTGATCCTGATTGTGGCTAAATAATAAAGTTAGTTCTTAATATTCACTTAATTTTCATGACTTCAAACATTCATGAATTCAAAATCATATGATTTTTGTGGCTATACTCAGTAAAGAAAATAAAGAAGTGAGATGTGGCAACTTTATATCTCCAAAAATGAAGAAAGTATTCATTAAAGTTTTCATGAATATGCTCCAGAAAGAACTAAAATAAACTCAAAAGTGTGTCATAAGGGAAACTGAAAAAATGGAAAAGTGACTAAACACAGGTAAATGAGAAGGTGGACACCTTTGGTATCTTAGTGCTGCTTGTGTGGCCAAGCCAGGTCAAGCTGTCCAGGAGTTCAAAGCTCTTAATGGTCCATGAACTCACAGAGAGGCATGTGCTTTTCATTGGGGAACAGTTCAACTACAAAACTGAAAGTAATATTAGAGATGGCAGGTTCCCCTGACCCTTTGTTTTCTTCACAGTTCTTTGAACATCATTGTCTTTGTCTTTGTCCCTTTCCCTCCTATCTTGCATTAATTTCTCTCTACCCTGAATTTTTTGGATTCTTTCATTGATAGTATGTTAGGAAAATGCATGTTATCATGTTTTGTCATAAAAAATATGCAGAAAAGTATATTTTTGGCAATCTCTAACAAAAAATTATGGTTCTTGGTGATCATTGGAACCTACTTGCCAAAGGTTAAATGTATCACTATTTACATTTTGACTCATATAAATTTTTTCAAAGAAAATATATTTACACATTCAATTGAATGTAGCAATCTTGTCCAATAGGAAAGTAGGAAGGGAAGGCAACAACAAAATGGGGGAGGGTTATAGATAAAAGGAAGGGTGGTTAAGAGCAGGTAGTGACAGAAGCAAAAGAGAAGGTACAGGATAAAATGAAACACAAAAGGTTAGACAAAAGAAAATAGCATGTAGGGAAAGGTAGTTAGTAAGCATAAGTGTAAATGGGAATGGGAATGGGAAGAACTCATTAAATGGAAGCAAGAAGCAGAATGGATTAGAAACCAAAGTTAGAAACAACATGTGGGATTTCCAGCCAAGAGGGTGGAGAGAAGCCAGGAACTTTGCAAAGCTCTCCTGATTTTCCCTCAGAACAACATTAATCAAGTCTCTTAACTGATTTTTGGAGTGACAGAATCCACAATATACAGAGTGGAACATATTCCATCAAGGTCTAAGTCTGGGGGTGGGGGGTGGTAGGTAGTGGGGGCTGGGGAAGTGGAGGAAGTGTGGGTGTGTCCAGGGTTAAGAGCAGAGACCAAGTACCTGAAGCAGGGTCTAACCTGACATCCCCAGATATGGAAGCATAAGATTTTGCTATTAGGGTTGTATGGCAGCCAGGCTGAGAGAGCTCCAGAGTATTGGTAAATCTGCAGTGCTGGACAACAACCTTACCCAAACAACAAGCCCCTGGAATTCCCAACTTGGTGCCCATGTTGTTCCTTGGAGGGATGACTTCTCATCATCATGTACAAATTGCCCAGAGACAACCCCAAGGGTTCCCACCTCTTCCAACAGTACAGGGAGAGGAAGACTGACATCCCCAGCCAAGAGAGAGAGAGCCTCAGGTGTTCTGTTTGGTTGATCCTCTGAGTAACCCCTAGGAGACCCTGATATCAACTGCAGCAGGCCAGTAAGCAAGCCTTTAACTTCTCAACACCAAAGGAATGGGAGCAAGTCAACAAAAGATCCTTGGAATAGTTTTTTAAAAAATTAAAAATGAATAAGAGGTCAGAAAAAAAGCAGATTCTATTGAAAGCTATCTTGGAGATAAAGATGAACAAAACATTAGCTTTAAAAAGGACAAAAGGGAGTGCTACATGTGAAGCTTGAGGAGAAAATAAACTGGTCCCCAGTCCAGAAAGACTTCTTAGAAGAGCTCAGAAAAGAATCTTTAAAAATCAAATGGAAAAAATGGGAAAAGAAATGCAAGAGAAAATTGACATCTTGCATCAAAAATTGAAAGAATTAAACAAATCATTTAAAAATACAACAGGGAAGGGGTAGCTAGGTAGCGAAATGGATAAAGCATTGGCCCTGGAGTCAGGAGTACCTGAGTTTAAATTTGACCTCAGACAATTAAAAATTACCTAGCTGTGTGGCCTTGGGCAAGCCACTTAACCCCATTTACCTTGCAAAAACCTAAAAAAAAATACAACTGGGCAAATGCAAAAATAAAATAATTTCTTCAAAAACACTATTGATCAAATGGTAAAGGAGATGCAAAAGCTAACTGAAGAAAATATCTCTTTGAAAACTAGGTAGGGATTAGTGGAAGCTAATGACTCCATGAGACACCAAGAATGTGTTAAATAAAATTGAATAAAATTTTTAAAATAGAAGAAAATTTAAAATATCTCATTGATAAAACAACTGACCTGGAAAATAGATCCAGGAGAAATAATTTCAGAATTATGGAACTACTTGAAAGCCATGATTTAAAAAAAAAAAGTAACTGAATTAGCATTCTTCAAGGAATCATCTTAGAGAACCACCCTGATATTCAGGAACCAGAAGGCAAAATAGTTGATGAAATAGTTCATCACTTCCTAAAAGTGATCCCAAAATTAAAATACAAAGGAATATTGTAACCAAACTACAGAATTATCAGATCAAGGAGAAAAATCCTACAAGTGGTCAGAAAATAATTCAAGGAGCCACTGTTAGGAGCCACAGAACCTGGCTGTATCAACATTAAAGGATCTAAGGGCCTGGAATATTATATTCAGGAAGCCAAGGGCACTTGGATTACTATCAAGAACTACCAACAAAATGGAGCATATATTTACAAGGGAAAAAATGGACTTTTAACAAAATAGGTGCCTTCTGTGGGGGGGGGTGGCAGGAAGGGAAACAAGAATAGGTGTAAATTTGTAAAACTCAAAATAAATAAAATCTTTCAAAAAAACAAAACAAAATAGGTGACTTCCAAACTTTTCTGATGAAAAAGTGAGAGCTCAACAGAAAATCTGATCTTCAAATAAAAGACTAAAGCTATACATGTAAAGGTAAACAGGGGAAAAGAAAAAACCTGCTACTTAATAAGATTAAACAGGTTACATTCTCATAATTCTTGAGAATCATAACTCTATTAGAGGGAATATACTTAGGCTGAAGGTGTGGCTATAAGTGGAATGACTTTAAAAATTAAGACACTAAAAGGGGGGAGGACTTCAATAAAATGGGAGGAGGCAGAATGGGGAAAATTATATCACATGAAGAAGCACAAAGGATCTATTGCAGTAGAAGGAAAGAAGGCAGGACATGAGAACTGTTTGAATCTTATGCTCATCGGAATTGATTTTAAGAAAGAATTGAATTTTGAAATTTATCTTATTGAAATATTAGGAGGGGAATGGGGTGGGGTGGGGGGTGGGAGAAGGAGAGAGTAATAGAAGGCAGGGAAGGAAGAAGAGTAAAACAGAAATAGTGGAGAAAAGGTGGGGTGACTGATAGAAGGGTAGACAGATTGAGGGAGATGGTATTCAGAAGCAAAATACTAGGGATTGAAAGGGTGAAAGGAAGGAAAAAAGTATAAATGGAAGGAAGATAGTAATAAAAAGTTAGTAACTGAGAATGTGAATGGGATGAACTCTCCTATTAAATGGAAAGAAGAGCAGAGTAGATTAAAAACCAGAATCCTATAATGTGCTGCTAGAGAAATACATTTGAAGAAGAGAGAGAGATAAACACAGAGTAAAGGTAAAAGGCTGGAGCAAAATATATTATGCTTAAACAGAACTGAAAAAAGCTGGGGTGGCAATCCTTATTTCAGACAAAGCAATTGCAAAAATAGATCTTGTTAAAAGGAACAAGGAAGGACATTATATTCTGCAAAAAGATATCATAAAAAAATGAAATAATTTCAATTCTAAACATGTATGCACCAAGAGATATAGCATCCAAATTCTTAGAGGAGAGGCTAATTGAATTACAGGAAGACATAGACAAAAAAAAAAAAAAAAACTATATTGTCAGGGACTTCAACTTTCCTCTCTCAAAATTTGATAAATCTAATTATGAAATAGGCATGTGGGAAATTAAGGAAATGAATAAAATATTACAAAACTTAGACATGATAGATCTTTGGAGAAGATTGAATGAGGATAGAAAGGAATATACCTTTTTTTTTCCCTGTGGTACCTGGCACCATATATTGACTATGGTTTAGGCCATAAAAACCTCGTAATCAAAGGCAGAAAAATAGAAATAGTGGATACATCTTTTTGCAGACCATGATATGATTAAAAATCACATGCAATAAAGAGCCAGGGAAAGATAGATCTAAAATTAATTGGAAATTAAATAACCTAATTTTAAAGAATAAGTGGGTCAGGGGCAGCTAGGTGGCACAGTGTATAGAACACAGGTCCTGGAGTCAGGAGTACCTGAATTCAAATCGGGCCTCAAACATTTAATAATGACCTAGCTGTGTGGCCTTGGGCAACCCACTTATCCTCATTTGCCTTGTAAAAACCTAAAAAAAATAAAAATAAAAAGAATAAGTGAGTCAAACAACAAATACTAGAATAAAATAACAATTTCATACAAGACAATGAAAATAAGAAGGCAACATACCAAAATATGTGAGATATACTCAAAGCAGTTATTAGGGAAAATATTACATCTCTAAATGCTTACCAAAATAAAATAGAGGAAAGAGGTCAATAATTTGAGCATGCAATGAGCAGAAAGAATAAATTAAAAATTCTCAATTAAATATCAAATTAAAAATTCTAAAAATCAAAGTAGGAATTAATAAAATTAAAAGTAAGGAAAAATAAAATCTAATAATAAAATCAATAAATAATTAAATATTAAATAAAAATTAATTAAACTGAGGGGCTTTTTTGCTAAAACCAAAAAAAGGATAGGTATTTAGTTAATGTGATTTAAAAAAAAGGGAAAAAAATAAAATTACCAGCATCAAAATATGAAAAAGCTGAATCCACCACCAATTAGAAGAAAATTAAAGTTATAATTTGGAGCTATTTTGCCCAACTGTATGTCACTAAATTTGACAACCTAAGTAAAATGGATGAATATTTATGAAATTTTAAATTCCCCAAGTTAAAATAAGAGGAAATTAAATACTTAAATAATCTATCTCAGAAAAATAAATTGAATAAGCTATCAATGAACTCCATAAGGAAAAAAAATCTCCAGGGCCAGATGGATTTACAAGTGAACTCTACCAAACATTTGAGCAATTAGCTCCATTTCTTTATAAACTGTTTGAAAAATAGATGGAGTTCTGCCAAATTCCTTCTTTGACACCAATATAGTGCTGATACTTAAAATAGGAAGGGAGAAAGAAAACTATATTCCAATGTCCCTAATAAAGATGGATGAAAAAATTTTAAATAAAATCTTAGCAGCTTGATCAAATAGGACTTATACCAGAAGTGCAACATTGGTTCAATTAGAAAAACTACCAACAAAATTGACAATCTCAATAATAAACCTAACAAATCATACGATTATTTCAAAAGATACTGAAGGATAAGCAGTTTCCTATATAAAATATCAACAATTATTATATGTAATGGGGATAAGCTAGAATCATTCTCAACAAAATCAGGGGTAGAATAAGGATGCCCGTTATTACTATTATTCGATATTGTATTAGAAATGTTAACTTTAGCAAGAAGAGAAGAAAGAGAAATTGAAGGAATTAAAATAGATTATGAAGAAGCAAAACTCACTATTTGAAGATGATGGTATACTTAGAGAACTATAGAAAAATCAATTAAAAACTATTTGAAATATTTAGCAACTTAAGCAAAATTGCAAGATATAAAATAAACTCACATAAACTATTAGCATTTCTATATATTAGTAACAAAACACAGCAACAAGACATAGAAAGAGATATTTCATTAAAAGTAACTGTAGATAACATAAAATACTTGTCAAGGCAAAGTCTTTTCTCACAAATAAAATCACATCTAACTTAGCAAATATCAAATGAACATCAGATAATATAATAAAGTGATAAATCAACCTGTATTAAATCACTTATGAAGTACCATATCAAATAAATTTCAAAAAAAAATTACTTTATTGAGCTAGAAAAAAAAATAACTAAATTCATATGGAGCTACAAAAGGTCAAGAATATCAAAGGATTAATGAAAAATGCAAAGGAAGGTGGCCCAGCTGTACCAGATCTAAAATATATTATAAAGCATTAGTCTTCAAAACTATTTGGCAATTGCTAAGAAACAGAGTGATGAATCAGTGGAATAGATTACATACAAAAGAAATAGTAGTAAATTACTATAGTAATCTTCTATTTGATAAACCCAAAGATCCCAACTTCTTGCATAAGAACTCTTTGATAAAAAGTGATGGAAGAACTGGAAGCTGATAGGGCAGAAACTAAGCATAACCAGCATCTCATATTCTATACCAAGATAAAGTCAAAATTGACATAGCATTTAGACATAAAAGGGGATATTATAAACCAATTAGAAGAACAAATAGTTTATCTGTCAAATCTATAGAAAGGGGAGCAGTTTATGACCAAAGAAGGGATAAGGAACATTATAAAATGCAAAATGAATTACTTTGATTACATTAATTTGAAAAGATTTTGCACAAATAAAGCCAATGCAACCAAGATTAAAAGGGAGGCAGTCAGTTGGGAAGCAATTTTTACAACCAATGTTTCTGACCAAGGACTAATTTCTAAAATTTAGAGAGAACTGAGGCAAATTTATAAGAGTACAACTCATACTCCATTTGATAAATGGTAAAAGGTTATGAAAGGTATCATTCTCCAAAGAAGAAATTAAAGCTATCTATAATTATGTAAAAATGTTCTAAATCATTATTGATTATAGAAATGCAAATTAAAACAACTCTGTGATATCATCCCAGCTTAGCCAATGTGACTAAAAAGGAAAATGTTCAATGTTGGATGGTATGTAATAAATCTGGGACACTAATAAATTGTTGGTACTCTGTGAAATTTTGGAGTTAGTGTATATACTTTCTGGAGAGTAATTAGGAATTATACCCAAATGGCAATGAAACTGTGCATACCCTTTGAGCCAACAATACCATGACTGGGTCTACATCTCAAGGAGATCATGAAAAAGGCTAAAAAGAAAAAAAAAAACACATGTACAAAAATATAGCAGTTCTACTTGTAGTGTTAAAGAATTGGAAATCGAGAGCATGTCTATCAATTGGGGAATGGCTGAACAAATTGTGGTATATGAATGTGATGGAAATTGTTCTATAAGAAATCATGAGGGACAGGACTTCAGAATAGCCTGAAAAGACTTGCATGAACTACTACTGAGTGATATGAGAAAAAAACCAGAAGAAAATTATACACACAAACTGCAGTATTGGGTAATCAACTAACTATAATGAATTTGTTTTTTTAGCAGCACAATAATCAAAGATAGTTCTAAAAGACTTGCAATGGAAAACAACATTATCCACAGAAAGAATTAAGGAGCTTAAATGCAGATGAAAGCTTACTATCTTTAATTTTTAAGTTGCCTTGCTATTATTTTTTTTCACTTTAATTTTTTTTCTGTTTCAGTTTGATTCTTTTTGCACAACATGATTAGTATGGATCTATGTTTAGCACTGTTATACAAATATAGCCCATATTAGATTGCTTTCTTCTAGGGACAGGGGTAAGAAAGGGAAGGAAGAAGAAATATTTAAAACTCAAAATCTTGCAAAAAGTGGATCACATGTAATCAGAAAAATAAATAAATAAAATATTTTTTAAAAGAAATAATATGTTTTTAAGAAAAACACTTGAAAAATACAAACTACAGGGCTGGTGTAGAATCAACTTTGCTTAAGTTTAAGTAAGGGTAGAAATCATAATCTCAGAAAAGCAAAAACAAAAACAGACCTAATTAAAAACACCATAGATGGGGTGGCTAGGTGACACAGTGGATAGAGCACCGGCCCTGGAGTCAAGAGTACCTGAGTTCAAATTTGGTATCAGACACTTAATAATTACCTAGCTGTGTGGCCTATGGGGTTGAGTGGCTTGCCCAAGGCCACACAATTAGGTAATTATTAAGTGTTTGAGGCAGTTATTAGCAGTCATTTCCCCTATATGTTGGTTGGTTGGTTGTCTCTTGCTCTTCATTATGGAAGAATACCAAATGTTTGAAACAAATTACAATATGCCCTATGATGGCTGATCAGACCAATATGAGCTCAGAATGCTCTATCACAGGTTAGGCACAAATAATCCTTGTGAACACATGGGGTGGGTACTGTAAACTTACCTATGTCACATTTCCTTTGAACTGCTTCAATTCTGCCTTCCTCATGAACTGAAGCACACTCATTGATGAGGGTACCAAGATGAGTGGTCTTGTGTCAATGTCTGTATGCTGTATAATCAATACTTTTTTTTTAGGTTTTTGTAAGGCAAATAGGGTTAAGTGGCTTACCCAAGGCCACACAGCTAGGTAATTCTTAAGTGTCTGAGATCAGATTTGAACCCAGGTACTTCTGACTCCAGGGCCGGTGCTTTATCCACTACACCACCTAGCTGCCCCTGTACAATCAATTCTAAAGTTCCTCAATGAGAGCTTCAGGGTAACTTGGTATTCCTTCTTCTGACTCCCTTGTGATCACTTGCCCTATGTGACTTTTCCATAAAATAATTTTTTTGGCAAGTATATGTATGGCATTCTAACAATATGCTCAGCCCATTGTAGTTGTAGTCTCTATGAAAAAGTTGGAATACTAGACAGTTTAGCTTAAGAGAGGACCTCAGTGTCTGGTATCTTCTCCTGCCAGGTATTTTCAGAATCTTCCTGAGACAATTTAAAAAGAAATGATTCTGTTCCCTGACATGGCACTGGTAGACTGTCCAGGTTTCACAGTAGTAATGAGGTCAGCACAACACTTCTGTAGATCTTTAGTTTGATAGTCAGTCTAATCTCTTCTCTCTGACACTTTTTTTCAAAGCCTCCTAAATACTGAGCTAGCACTGGCAATGCTTCTTTCACCTTAATTGTCAACCTTGAAAAGGACACTGCCAAGGTAAGTGAACTTGTCCACAGTACTCAAAATTTCTCCATTTGCTCTAATTGATGGTTCCACATATGATGGTTTGGGGCTGGTTGATGGAGCACCTGTGTTTTATTGGTGTTAAGTGTTAGAGCAAACTTAGCACAAGCAGCAGAGAATCAATCTATATTTTGGTGCATCTCAGCTTCACCAGTTGCATTGATAAGGATGCCCGTTATTACTATTATTCGATATTGTATTAGAAATGTTAACTTTAGCAATAAGAGAAGAAAGAGAAATTGAAGGAATTAAAATAGATTATGAAGAAGCAAAACTCACTATTTGAAGATGATGGTATACTTAGAGAACTATAGAAAAATCAATTAAAAACTATTTGAAATATTTAGCAACTTGAGCAAAATTGCAAGAAAATCATACCCTAACTCCACTTTAGTCTTGGCTTGTGGCCTTTTCAAGCTGAAGAATTTGCTATCAGTTCAGTAGCTGACCTTATGGCCATGTTCATCCTCACTGAAGACTTTTGATAACATGGCTGAAAATATCATGCTAAAAAGTGTGGGAGCAAGGACACATCCTTGTTTCACTCCATTAGTGAATGGGAAATCTCGAGAGCATCGTCCGCTATCCAGAACCCAGGCACATATGCCATAATGAAACTGATGTACAATACTGATGAACTTTTCCAGGCAACCAAATTCTGACATAATTTTCCATAAACCCTCAGGACTGACAGTATCAAAGGCCTTGGTCATATCCACAAATGTCTATAAACTTTTGTTCTTTCTTGGCATTTTTCCTGGAGTTGTTGGGCAAATGTTGGGCAAATGCCATATCGACTGTTCCTCTACCCTTTCTGAAGCCACATTGGCTCTCAGAGAGGTGTCTATCTTCCAGGAATCTGGCAAGAATCTTAGCAGCTATAGGGAAAAGAGAAATATTCCTGTGATTGTCACAGGACAATCTATTTCCTTTGCCTTTACAGAAATGGATAATGGAGGAATCCTTGAATTCTTGTGAAATAATCTCTTCAAGCCATATAACCTGGAAAATTTCAATCACTTTTTGGATGACAAATGGACTCCCACACACACATATCCACACACCTTGTATATCTCAGCTGGAATAGAATCAGCACCAAGTGCTTTGCCACATGAAAGGAGTCTAATGGCATTCAAAACTTCTTCAGTTGGAATTTCAGTGAGGGCCTGATTGATTTCAACTTGAGGTAAAATGTCATTTGCTTCTGCATTGACTGATGATGGTCTACTAAGAACACTATGGAAACATTCAGCCCATTTCTCTAATATCATGTCCCTATCATTAATCAATGTAGTTCCATCAGCATTTAGTAGTTTTAGATGCTCCATATGTTTATGGCCTATAAATAGCCTTCAGGACCTCATAAAAGCATTTTGGTTTGCCACGGTATAAAATTGAATTTCATCTGCCTTCTTATTCAGCAAAGTCCTGCATCTCTCTAAGCTTCACTTGTGCTTTATTTTTGATGGAATTAAATGCTACCTTCTTAGAAAGGGATGAACTTTTCTTTTGGTAAACCCTGTGGAGTTGTCATTTTTCATTTAGCAGCTTCTGTATTTCTACATAATTTTCATCAAAACAGTTTTGGTGTTAGCAATGTTTTCGCCCAGATGATCAAATGCAATGCTGTAAACCAAATCTCTGAAAGATATTGAACAAATCATCAATGAGATCTCTAAGAAAAAAATCCCCAGGACCAGATAGTTTTACAAGTGAATTCTACCAACAATTAAGGAACAATTAATCTCAATATTTTTTTTAAAAAACTATTTGAAAAAATAAAGCAATCTGACTAAACTCTTTTATTACATAAATATGGTTTTTTGAGAGCAAATGAAACTCAAAAAAGAGCAAAAATTATAGCCCAAATTCCTTAATGTATATTGATGCAAATTTTTTAAATAAAATGCCAGTAAAGATATTACAGCAGTGCATTACAAATATCAAACATTCTGCCTAGACTTAATTACTTTCAGAAATTCAGGGCTTGTTCATTATTAAAAAAATACTATAAGTATAATTGACCATATCAATAACAAAGTAAAAATTATATTATTTTAGCAATAATTGCATAAGATATTTTGACAAAAATAACTCTATTCCTTTAAAAAAATAAAATTCAGAAGAATTAACGAAGACCTTCTTAAAATGATAAGCTATGTCTACCAAACCCAAGATCAAACATTATCTGTAAGAGGAATAAATTTGAAGCTTTTTCAAAAAGATTACAAGTGAAGCAAGGATGTTCACTATCACCATTATTGTTCAATATTTTGCTAGCAATGTTAGCTATAACAATTAGACAAGGAAAAAAAAGAAAGAATAAAAACAAACTATAAATACAAGTCTAAACAACTCAAGAAAGAGTCATTGGTCAGGGATAAACTGATCCAATATAATAAAAATTACAAATCTACCTGTTAATTTACTTATTAAGTGACATACCAATATTCATCTGGTAAAGCAAAAGATCAATGCTATCAAAGGAATCAATGAAAAATAAATGTGAATGCAGTCTAGTAGCATCAGATTTCAATCTACATTATAAAGCTGTAATCACAAAAACAACATAGTACTAGTTAAGAAGTAGAGTAACGGATCAGTAGAAAAGATTATGTATGCAATATGCAATAGTAAGTGACCATTTTACTACTGTTTTATAAACCCAGAGATCCAATCTTCTGGGGTAAAATCTTGACAAAAATGGCTTGGAAAATTGGAAAGCAGTTTGGAGAAACTAGGTATAGACTAACATCTCAACCTGCAAATATGCCAAGAAAGGTAAAAATGGATAAATGATTTGGACATCAAGGGTAATAATTTAAGAAAATTGGAGGAGCATGTAAAAATATATTTGTCATATTTATGGATAAGAGAAGATTTTATAATCAAAAAGAGATAGAAAATATTCACAGGATATAAAATGGATAGTTTTGATTCTGGAAATTAAAGTTTTTATATATACAAAACTAATACAGACAAAATTATAAGAAAAACAGGCAGCTGTAGAAAAATGAAATATAAAGGACTCATTTGCTAAATATAGAGGAAATGAGCTAAATTTATTTTTTAAGTATGAACTAAATTTATTTTAAAAATATGAATTGTTAAATGATCAAAGCTTATGAACAGGTAATTTTCAGATGCAAAAAATCAAAGCAATAAATAGTCACATGAAAATATGCTTCTAGTCACTACTCATTAGAGAAATGTAAATTAAAACAACTCTGAGATATCAACTCACACATATCAGATCAGGTAACAACACAGGAAAAATTACAAGTATTACAAAGGATGAGGAAAAATTGGGACACTGAACACTGTGAGAGCAGTTGCAAAAACTATTCCAATAATTCTGATCAATAACCAAAAGGCTATAAAACTATACATAAATGACCCAGAAATAGCTACCAGATCTTGATCCCAAAGAGATCAAAGAAAAAAGAAAACTATTTGTATAAAAATATTTATAGTAATGCTTTATGTAGTGGAAAATGCTATACACCTCTAGAGAGAGAACTTAACTGAAAATTGAAAAGTACATTTCATTTTTTTTACTTTATTTTTCTTGAGTTTTTTGTTTTCTTTACAATATGACTAATATATGTGTGTATATATATATATATATATATATATATATAATATATATATAATGTATGTATAAATGTTTTCCCTGATTCCATTTGGAAATTTGATATATTGATCACAAAGTAGCTTGATATACTGATGATTATGTATCTTCATCTTGGTTTCTCAACATAGATATCCTTTAGTAAGTCAAGACAAGGGTTGCGAATTCTTCACCTGTTAATAATAGTTTCTCCTCCCCATTTCTTTCCTACTGTTCCTCAAAAAATATCTTGAAAGTAGGAAAATATTGAAAGTGTTTTCTTTAAAATCCATTTAAGCTATGAGCTCTTATTGATAAGTAAGAGGATTTCCTCATCTCAAAACACCAAATCCTTTCAGTACTGATCTAGCAACAAGCTTCACTTGATAGGCCCAGGACCTTTGAAACTCTCAATCTTACAGTTGTCTAGAAACCCAAACAAATTTATCCTGGGTTCTCTGCTCATTCACCTAAGAACAAGCGGAATTGATAACTTGCCACAGATGTTATAACACATATTTTTTCATTCATGGGTTAAACTAAGTTCATCCTTTCTCTAAAATTCTCTGACTCTCTAATCACAAGGTAATTATCCAAATATTCAATCAAAAGAACGTTTTTGTCTGCACTACATAGCTATTTTTACATTACTGTCTACTTCCAGTTAAGAACTTCAACTATTGTCTTGGGACTCTCAGCTTCTGATTTGTGTGTGTTTACTTTATTTACTCACAATTCAGATCCTCTATGCTGTTGCATTCTCACAGTGTTCATTACAGGACATCACACGTATTTCCCATTCTCCCTCCACTTTTCTTCATTTAATTCTGAGAATTGTAATTAAATCAATACCACCTTTCCTAGAAAGGATCTTACTCAAATGACTTATGAAACAAATGACCTATGAATTCCATGAAAAAAATGACCTCATCATGATCAACACTCATTTATATCATTGCTTTCTCTAATTAAAATATAAACTCTCTGAGGGCAAGGAATTTTTTAAATAATCTTTGTTTTTAACTTAGGTTCTATTTTTTGCTGTGTTTCCCCAGAGCTTGGTAAAGTATAGTAAACTTTCAAATAATACATTTTTTTTCTTTTATTCATTCATTCAAGGAGAATGCCCTTTGGGAAAATAAGAAAAAAGCAACTATACTTTATTAACCTCCTTCTTCCCCTCACAACAGATTGATATTTTTTGCAGTGACTTAGTTTACCCAAGAAAGAGTTTGGGGTAAATTATACAGATGTGAGAAAGCATTATGTATGTCTTTTTTTCCATTGATCAAATGATACAGAAGAGCAAAAATTATGCATTGCAGATTTACTGTAGGTGAAATTGAAATGTCAATTCTTTGAAAGGAAACATAAAAACTTTTAGAGCATTCAGTAAACCTATAATCTGTGACTCCATTTAGAAAAAAAGATTCAGGGCAAACTTCTCAAATGTATTTTCTTTAAAATTGCAAACAGTCACAACAAATCATTTGTGGCAGTGTCCCAATTTTTACATTGCTGATTTTACAAAGTTACAATAAGGTCTTGTCAGGTTTTCTGTATATTGATTTTCTTTTTTGCATAGCTGTTTTCTAAGAAAAGGATACTTTTTGACTGATCTTACACTTTTGAAAATACTTATACCTCTGGGCCTAGAAGCATAGCAAATTCTGCCCTAAATGTATTTCTCAATGATATTTATGCATAAACACTGACCAATTAATATAATCTTTCAAATCTATGTTCCATAATTTAGTATTTTTCAAAAATTTCTAACAAAAGTGGTTTTCTAATTTAATTAGTAGGATAATTATCTTCGAATAATTACTTTTAGAGATGGGACAGACAAGAGATATCGGATACAATCACTGACTGATCAGGAATTCTCTCTACAATATCATGACAAGTTAATTTGATTTTACTTTATAAATTCTGATGTCACAAATACCAGGTACTCATATCCAGCCCCTCCTCATCTCTTTCCTACTGCTCCTCAAAATATCTTGAAAGTAGGAAAATATTGAAAGTATTTTCTTAAAAATCCATTTAAGTCATGAGCTCTTATTGATAAGTAAGAGGACTTCCTCATCTCAAAAACACCAAATTCTTTCAGTACTGAGCCATAACATGGATAGTAGTCAAGAAATGTGTCATTCCCAAAGAATCCAAGTGCTGATTTTACATGTGCACATAGTTACCAGAAATTTCCAGAGCATTCTAAGCACAGCTTCCTTCAAATGATCCCTATAGATCCAATTTACATGATTAAACCTTCAGATGAAATTATTATGGTGTCAATGTCCTAACTGTTCTTCAATTCTCATTTTGATTTTCACTAAATTATTCATACCCAAATCATTTAAATTGTATTCTATTATTTGATTCTCATTATTGTTTTTTTAATTTATTTTTTTATTCTCATTTTGTACAAATTTTTTTTTACATTAATAAAATATTCTTGTTTACAAGTAAACAAAATACCCCTCCTCCTCCCCCATGAATATAGATAGACTTGTTTGGGTGAAAAAAGTAAAGGGGAGAGGAAAAAAAAATTAAAATAACAAGATAATAATAGTAATAATTGTAGGTATGGCCAGGTGGTGCAATGGACGAAGCAACAGCCCTGGAGCCACGAGCACCTGAGTTCACATCCAGCCTCCTAAACCCAACAATCACCCAGCGATGTGACATGCAAGCCACCTGATCCCCACTGCCCTGCAAAAAGCAAAAAAAAAAAAAGAAAGAAAAAAAAAGACCCAAAATAAAATAAAATAGTAATAATAGTAGGGGTGGCTGGGTGGCAGACAGAGCATTGGCCCTTGAGCCAGGAGCACCCGGGTCCAAATCTGGCCCAGACACCCAAAGATCACCCCACTATGTGGCCCCAGGCAGGCCATCCAGCCCTACTTGCCCTGCACCCTCCCCCAAATAATCATAACAAAAAATGTTCCTGAGTCTTTGTTCCAACACCAACAACTCTGTCATGGGTGGATCTCATTCTTTATAAGTCCATCACAAAAGTTATTTCCATATTTTTCCACCATTGCCTGCTGATCTCAACTCCCTCCTTTCTTACTTCTCCACTGCCATGTACTCTATTTTCTCTCTCCTTTCACTATGACTCTGCTGTAGGGTAGCTGAGTGGCGCAGCAGACAGATCCCTGGTCCCGGGGCCAAGAAGCCCTGAGCCCCCAAACCACCCCTTAGGCCCAGAATCCACCTGGCCCTGTGGCCCTGGGCAGGCCTTCCATTCCCAGCTCCTTGCAAGAAGTAAGAAAGAAAATGTGTTATATCTGGCCACTCTCCCCCCATGGTCCATCCTCTCCTCCTTTATTCACATCCCCACCCCTTCCCCCTGCTCCCCCCTCCTTCTTACTCCAGATGTCTATACCCCATTGAGTATATTTGCTGTTTCCTCTCCTAGCCATCTCTGATGAGAGCAAAGGTTCCCTCATTCCCCCTTGCCTCCCCCTTTCCATATCATTGCAATAGCTCATTGTAATAAAAAAAAAAAATTTAGGTGAAATATTTTGGACTATTCCCCCTCTCCTTTTTCTTTCTCCCATTCCATTTCCCTTTTTTTTCTATTGACTCTTTTTACACCATATTTTACCTTCGAATTCAGCTTTCTCCTGTGCTTCAACTATAAAAGCTCTCTCTACCTGCTCTATTAACTGAGAAGGTTCATATGAGTATTATCAGTGTCATTTTTCTATGCAGGAATACATTCAGTTCATCCTCATTAAGTCCCTCATATTTCCCCCCTCTCCTCCAATCTCCATGCTTCACCTGAGTCCTGTATCTGAAGATCAAACCTTCTGTTCAGCTCTGGCCATTCCAAAAGTAACCTTTGAAATTCCCCTGGTTCACTGAAAGTCCATCTTTTTCCCTGGAAGAGGACATTCAGCCTTGCTGGGTAGTTCATTCCTGGCTCCATTCTAAGCTCTCTTGCCTTCCGGTATATTGTATTCCAAGCCCTACGAGCTTCCAATGTAGCTGCTGCTACGTCCTGTGTGATCCTGACTGCAGCTCCACGATGTTTGAATTGTGTCCTCCTAGCTACTTGTAATATTTTCTCTTTGACTTGGGAGTTCTGGAACTTGGCTATAATATTCCTAGGGGTTGGTTTTTTGGGATCTCTTTCTCTGGGGGATCGGTGGATTCTCTTCATTTCTATTTTGCCCTCTGCTTCTAGAATATCCGGGCAATTTTCCTGTAGTAATTCTTTGAAAATGACGTCAAGGCTCTTTTCCTGATCAAGACTTTCAGGTATTCCAATAATTTTTAAATTATCTTTCCTAAGTCTGTTTTCCATATCAGTTGTTTTTTCAATGAGATATTTCACATTTTCTTCTAATTTTTCATTTATTTGGTTTTGAAGTATTGATTCCTGATTTCTGTTAAATTCATCAATCTCCCTGAATTCTATTCTTTGTCTGAAGGATTTGTTCTCCTCAGAGAGTTTTCTTATCTCTTTTTCCATCTGGCCAATTTTGCTTTTTAAAGCATTCTTCTCCTCAATAACTTTTTGAACTGTTCTATCCATTTGACCTAAGCTGTTTTTTAGCATGCTATTTTCTTCAGCAGTTTTTTGGATTTCCTTGACTAAGCTGCTGACTTCATTTTCATGTTTTTCCTGCATCTCTCTCCTTTCTTTTCCCAGTCTTTCTTCTAACTCCCTCATTTGATTTTCAAAGTCTTTTTTGAGCTCTATCATAGCCTGAGCCCAATTTCTGTTTTTCTTGCAGTCTTTAGATGCAGGAGCTTGTGCTTCCTCATCTTCAGACTGAGTATTTTGGTCCTTCTTGGGCTCATTTGCAAAATATTTCTCAATAGTCTTCTTTTTCTTTTGCTGCTTGCTCATTTTCCCAGCCTGGGCCTGGTTTGGGGTGTTTCTTGAGCTTTTGGGACACTCCCACAAGGGTCTCAGTGTGTGAGGTTCTGTCCTCCCTCCTGGTCTGTGAATGACCATAAGTGCCCCTCTCTGCCACGGGGCTGAGGTGGGGGGGGGGGGCCTGCTGTTCTATGGGGGGGCCTAGACTGTGGTCAGGATCTGAATGTGGTCAGAGCCCCAGAGTCCTGTTTCAGGGGCAGAGGACAGAGCTAGGCAGTCTCTCTTCACTCCCCTCCCTCAGCTCAATGGGCTCATGCCCTTGGGGGCTCCTGCTTACTGGCTCCGCCTGCTTCTGTTTCCTGGATCAGGGCTGGGGAAAGACTGTGCTGCTTGCTGTGTGCCCTGAGGGCTGGGCTCCACATGCTAGCTCTGGCAGAGGTCCCCTGCTGTTCCCCTACTTTGTGCCCTGTGCTCCTCGGGGTGCAGCTCAGGAGACTCCCCCACTGCTGTGACCTGAGACCTCCAGCGCCCTGGGGCTGCCTCCAGGAGGCTGAGGTTCTTTGGCTCTGGTGGGCCACCCCTCTGGTAGGCCGCCTCTCCGACCCCAGGGAGCAGAGCCTTTCTGCTTTTTTTCCAGGTTACCTTGAGTAGGAGAACTGCCTCACTGGGTCCCTTTGTGGGGTCTGTCTCTTGAAAGTTTAGTTAGAGTCCTCAGATGATGAATTTTATCAGAGAGCTCCTAAGACTTGATCCCTTCTTGTCGCCATCTTGGCTCCACCCCCCCATTATTGTTTGTGATAAATTCTGATATTAGCAGTTGTTTTCCTTCTTATTTCAAAAAGACTAAAATGATTCAAGAGACAGTGTGGCTGATCAGACTAATATGATTTTAAAGTCTGTATGACAGATCAGGCACAAAATATCTCTAGGAACTTTTGAAGTGCAAATGTCTAAATGTGTGCATCTCATTTTGTTTTGAACTGCAGTTCTGCTTTGCTCAAAGACCACAGCACCTCTGATGCATAGAAGTCATGCTGAATGGCCCTGTACCAATGTCTTCCATATTTCACAATCTACTCCAAAATTCTTCAAAAAGATCTTGAGGGTGTTCTTGTATTACATCAGACATACATGTGAGTGTTTGCCTTTTATGAGTTTTCTGTAAAATAGTCTTTAAGGCAAATATGTGTTTGGCATTTGAATAAGATGGACAACCCATTGAAGTTGCATTCACTGCAATAGGTTGTATGCCTATGCATTTTAGCCCAAGAAAGGACCTCAATGTCCAGTATCTTATCTTGCCAGATGATCTTCAGAAATTTCAGAAGACAATTCAAATGGAAGTAATTCAGGTGCTGGCAAGGCACTGGCATACTCTGAAGGATTTATAATGAAGTGATAGCAATCACTTCGCAGATCTTCAGTTTGGTAGCCAATTGTGTCAACTTCATTGCTATATGCTTGTGAAACCTGGACAGTCTATCAGAGTCATGTCAGGAAACTGAATCTTTTCCATTTAAATTGTTTTAGGAAGATTCTGAAGATCACCTGGCAGGAGAAGATACTACACTCTGAGGTTCTTTATTGAGCTAAACTGCCTAGCATTCCAACATTACTGCAGAGAGTGCACTCTTATAGAGACCTCACACAGGAAAAGTACTCACAAGGGGGTCAGGAGACACCCTGAAGGTCTCATTGAAGAACTCTAGAGTTGATTGTACAGCATGGGGAGACACTGGCATAGGACCACCCAGCATGGTGCCCCCTTATCAGTGATGGGGCTGAGTTCTATGAGGAAGGTAGAATTGAGGCAGTTCAAAGAAAATGTGACACCCGTAAGTTTAGAGTACCCAACCCCAGGTGTTCACATGAACCGTTTGTGTCCAACCTGTGATGGAGCATTCTGAGCTCCTATTGGTCTGTTCAGTCACAGTCTGGCAAATTGTAATTTGTCTCAAACATAGTGATGTCATTTAATCATTGAATCACTTACCCACATTTTCATTTGGAGCTTTCCAAACACTAAGCTACCTATGGCAATATGTATGTCAACCTCTTCCTCAATGTGTACAACCCTGAAAAGTATGAACATATCCACACCATAAGTAGTGAACTTATCCACAGCATTCAAAATTTCTGGGGAGGGAATTCTGGGAAGATGCAAGAGTAGATCAGAAATCTTTCAGCCCTTTAAATTTCCTCCACTAAGAAAAAAAACAAAATTATCACCTCAGAGCATCAGAGATAAAATGAGGTAAAGCAATTATTTTCCTGGAATAGTTTGAAAAGACACTTTGAAAAACCTGGCCTCCAGGGTGAAGAGATAGCCTGAATGAATTTCAGATATCTCTAGGAAATCTGCTGAATCAATAAACAGGGTGCAACTGGATAGAGAGGCAGCCTCTACCTTAGAAACTTTCATTTTGTTGACCTTGTGTCTAGTGCTATGTGTTTGTGGGGGTATGGGGAATGTTTGGCTGATGCAGAGAACCATGGACATAAGGAATAATGAAATTAATTGGAAACAAAATTTTGTAAATCTTTAATCTTCCTCTATCACTGTTAAAACACTCCATCCTGACCTCCAGTCTGACCTTAGCCATGTTCTCATTAGTAAGGCAAGTTAGGTTATGCAGGCAATGAAACAATATCCAAAACACCCAGACTGGAATCTGAGACCCTTGACCTATCCCCAAAGGCAAACTCTCCAGCATGGGACTTGGGCAACTCCCAAGTCACCACTTTTTCCCATGGACACTGGGGGGAATTTAAGGAGATTTCAGGGGAGATCGGAGCTCTCTGGCTTTAGCTTTATTACTTCTACTGAACCTGGCAGTTGGCCTGCCAAGATTAATTAGCAATCCAATTGGCTTTTCTTTAATCTCTACTTAACTTCTCTATCACTTTCTTTTGTGGTGTAAATTCTTTTTTAATAAATCTCTATTTTCTTTTTATATCTGCATTCCTGGTCAAGGAGTGATTCTTCACTGAATACTGAACCCATCAGTTATATGACCAGCCAGTAGGAGAAGATTGAGGGATCTTTCACTGCCAAGAGATACCTGACCTGGCATGGAGGGGGCTGACCAGACACATCCCTGGCTGTGAATTCAGAGAGAAAGAGCTAGCATACAATTGGTGAATGAAATATTGAGGGGTAGGGACCCTGTTGGCTGTGGACACTTGCCTGGGTTTGATTCCAAGGAATAGAGGAAAGACAGTTTGCTGACTAGAGTCACTGCAGGGAGAAAGGTCATTTGGGGGAGAGGAGTGGAGAGGATCCCACAAAGTTGGATCTCAAATCATTCCTCAGAAATAATAGTAAGAAGGACCTAAGTCTAGGGGTATATTCCCTATACATTAGGACTGCTACTGGATTACACTAAGAGCTGCCAATAACAAAATAAAAAAATTAATGAATTAATTAAATAAACAAACAAACAAATAAATAAATAAAGATGAGTAAGCAAAAGAGAAAGAATCTAATTATTGATAGTTACTATGGGGACAGAGAAAACCTGGGTTCATATTCAGAAGCTAATGAAGCTAAAGAAAATCACTTCTTTTTCACTGAGAAATGTCAAATGGTCCCAAACACAAGAGAACTTGAAAAATACTTGAAAAAATCAAATGAAAGAGATTGAGGTAAAAATAAGAGCAATTCAAAGAAATAAAGAAAACTATGAAAGAGAGTCAACCAATCTGAAGAAGAGAATCAAAAACTTAAGGAAGGAAATAATTCATTGAAAACTAGAATTTGGCAAGAGAAAACTAATGACATTCTAAAGACAGCAAGAAATCACAAAAAAAATCAAAAGAATGAAAATATAGGAGAGAAAAAGAACTATCTGATCAGTAAAGCAACTGACCCAGAGAGAAGATCAAGGAGAAATTAAGAATAACAGGATTACAGGAGCAGCTAGGTGGTGTAGTGGACAAAGCACAGGCCTTGGAGTCAGGAGTACCTGGGTTCAAATTCAGTCTCAGACACTTAATAATTACCTAGCTGGGTGGCCTTGGGCAAGCCACTTAACCCCATTTGCTTTGCAAAAACCTAAAAAAAAAGAATAGGGTTACCTAAAAATGATGATTTAAAAAAGAATCTTTATAAGAAATTATCAAGGAAAATTGAAGTTCTAAAACAAGAAAGTAAAGTGGAAAAATTTTTTTTAAAAATCCACTTATTACCAACTGAATGAAATCCTAGGAGGAAAACTTAGAAGAATATCTTAGGAAAGTTTAAAAACTCCCAAGGGAAGGAGAAAATATTGGAAGAAATATGAATAATATAATTTTAATGTCATGGAGTTAAATAATAAGGATTATACTACCAGGTTAAAGGACTGTAGGTCTTGAAATGCTATATTCCATAGAGCAAAAGACCCGGAGTTAAGGCCAAGGGTAATTTACTCAGCAAAGTTATGAAAAACAAGGAAATTAATGAACTGAAAGACTTTCTGGTTTTTATGACAAACACCCCAGGACTTAATGAAAATTCAACATACAACATACAGGAGAAATATAAAATAAACATTGGAGATCAATTATTTGAGACTCAGTGAGATCAAATTGTTTCTTCATATATGTGAAAATATTAGCAATATTTTCATAATTGTCATAATTATTTAAGTAATTTGAAAGAAAGTTTTGAATGGCTTTGAGTATTATAGGGTGATTGTAAAAGAACTATCTAGATAAAAATGAGTAATTTTCTCATATAACAAATGAGGCAAAAAATTGAAAAAAATTATACAGAAGAAGCTAATAGGGGAGTAGTAATTGTTAAAACCTTACTCTCATTGGGAATGAGTTATAGATGGAAGTATATATCTAGAAATAAGAAGGGAAGGAGACAGGATAGGGGAGAGAATAAGAAAATGGATTTTTAGAGGGGTGGTAGGTTAAGGAATAGGAGGGTAAGGTAGCCAGTAGAAATAAAACAGAGGAATTGGGGCAGCTAGCTGGCATAGTGGACAGAGCACTTGGAATCAGGAGGACCTTGAGCTCAAATCTGACCTCAGACATTTAATAATTACCTATCTGTGTGACTTTGAGCAAGTCACTTAACCCCATTGCCTTGCAAAAGCAGAGGAGTGAGGAGAGATAGGGCAAATAGAATGAGAAGAATAGTAAGAAAAGATAGGAGGGAGGAAAATATACAAGAAGTTGTAGCTTAGAATGGGACAAATTTTTCCATAAAACAAAAGTGGAGCAAATTAAATTTTTGAATTCAGCAATATTTTTCATTCAGAAAACATTATAAAAATTAGATGAAAAGATAAAATAAATTGCAGGAGGAGAATTGCCTATGGAAAAAAGCAGGGATAATAATCATAATCTTGGATAAAGTTAAAAAAGATCTAATGAAAAGTGGAAAATGGAGAAATTATTCTATGTGTCAGCAATATTATTCAATATTGTTTTAAAACATTTAAAATACCTAGGCAGGAGACTGTGGTGGGGTCTGTGGTGATCAGGGGATCATATAGCCCAGTGGAGCAGAGCAGAGACATAAACCAGAGGGGAGGCTGGCTTTTTGCCAGACCCACACACATGAGCCATGGAGGAGGAGGAGGGTAGGGGAAGAAGCCTGGAGTTGTGTCACTATTTAAGCAAGCTTTTCTAAAAGGAGAAAAAGGTCAGGATAAGAAAGTCCAAGAGAAGGTCACAGAAGGATGCCTTCTTCACACTGTAATATCTCTGCCTGATTGAGTTGAACCAGATAAACTTTTGGATGAATATATTGAAAAGGAAGTGAAATACTTAGATCAATTAACATCAATCCCAGGATACCACAATCCCTCCAGTGGGACTGAAAATCTACATTTCATAATTAATGAAAGGAGAACTCATCACCATTAGCTCCTTGGGCCCTTGACCCAGGAACATGATTCTGTGATTGGTCACTTTGCCTACAATATAAGGCTGGTATGGAGAGATGGAGAAGATATCATAATTCAGGGTTCCCCTTCCACAGGACATTGCAACTAAAGCTTCCTAAATCTGGAACCTGGAATCTCCTCCAGTTATAGTTTATGTTCAAAAGGCTCCAAAACCCTCACCTTAGTCTCCCTGTCTAAAAGGAGAGTGTTACTGGTAAAATCATGCTTCTTGGTGATTCTGACTACAGAGAACAATGACACTGCAGAATAATTCTGCTCCTGCTCAGCTAAGTCTTCCAGATTTGTTTACACAGAGTCTACCATAGACTTCCTAGACTGAGCAATATTTGATGGGACGCAAACTGTTCCTGCACAATAATGACTCTTCTACAGAAGTGGACATGAAAAAAGTCTATGAAGTGAAGCAAGTCCTTTTCTGTTTTTGAAATTGCTGGATTCATCTTCTTTCACACAACCATCTCCTCACATCAAACCAGTCAGAGAGAGTGAGCTGAGCACCACAACCTCCAAACTGCTGCAGGATTACATGATGATGCTGAGAAGCAAGTTGTCATCCCATTTTGCCATGCTACTACATGAATACCAAAACAGGGCCTCCATGCATCAATCTGTGGCAACTTCATGAAGAAAACAGGAAGTTCCTGTTTCTAGGTCTAAAGCCCTTCATCCCAGAAAGAGACAACCAACTTTTTGAGAACATTCTGAAGACAACTGGAGTAAAGGATGGCTGGAGAATCATCACTAACAGTGATGGGCTTGTCCAGCTCAACCACCAATGTGGCTACAGGCAGCTCACATGATCAGTCTGTGCCATCAGAAGGGAATGAATGATACTACATGATTGCTGATATTAGCAATGACATTGAGACCCTTGACTTCAACATAGATTAGGACTCTTCCTGAAGAAAAAGGCATGGGTAGGGGATGAGAAACAACTCTCAAATCTAATAGGGAAACTCCCTCTCCTTTAGGTTCATCCTCTCCCATAGTTGCTGCTCCAGTCTTTCCTCAGAAAAGGTTCTAGGGTTCAAATAAGGTTCCAGCCATCATGTTGAACCCCTTGTTTCCTTCATTTGTGGTGGGAAGCAGGATGGTGTCATTAAATAGCACGGGTGCACTAGGACCCTTCTACTGTGTAGAAATGAATGCATTGTAAAGGGAGTGGCATTGGGTGCCAGGAATATGGTGAGTTTTGCAATTGTCCAAACTGTTCTTTTTCTTTGCTCCTACCTTCTACCCAGAAGGTTGCTAAATGATGGGGAAAGAAAGGACTTTGGAAAGAAGTAGATCACTTCAGCTCCTCTGGAGAGTTTATAGTCTTGTACATGATCCTGCTATAAATCTCAGAGACTATTTTTGAAAAAATTAATAAATTAATAAAAATAAATGCAAATTAACTAGACAATATAAAATACTTGAGTGTATTTTGCCTGCTAAAACAGACACAGAAACTATACAAACATAAACTACTTTTTATACAAAAAACTCAGATCTAAATAATTGAAGTAATATTTACTATGCATGGATAAGTAAAAGCAATATCATTTTTTTAGGATTTTTGCAAGGCACATGGGGTTAAGTGGCTTGCCCAAGGCCACACAGCTAGGTAATTATTAAGTGGCTGAGACCAGATTTGAACCCAGGTATTCCTGACTCCAAGGCGGGTGCTTTATCCACTATGCCACCTAGCCGCCCCGTCAATATAATTTTTAAAATGATGATTTTACCTAATCTATTAATTCAATGTAATTCCAATTACATTACTAAAAATATCATGTTAGTGTGTCAGAAAAATAATAAAACAAAAGAATAATGTATACATTAACAACAACATTGTGAGATGATTAATCATGATGGATGCAGCTTCTCTCAGCAGTTCAGAGAGCTAGGACAGCCCAATTAGACTGGCTATGGACAATGCTATCCCTATCCAGAGGAAGGAAAACAAAACAAAAAAATCCTTCAGAATCTGAGGAACACTACATTCACTTAAAAATATCTCTTATGAATTTCTTTTCCTTAATCCTAACTCCTCATACCAAAAATGACTAATCTGTAAGCATGTTTAACACAAGCATATGTATGTACAATATTAACCTAACTGTTAGCAGCTAAGGGGAGGAGGGAGGGTGGAAGGAAATTCTGTAACTTAAAAATATACATAGGCATATGTATGAACATTAAAAACTTCCATAACACATATTTGGAAAAATAAAATAAAAATAAAAAAATATTAAAGTTCATTTGGAAACCAAAAGGTCTGGAACATATCTACTCTTTTATAAACTTCTTTGGGGAACAGAAGGGAAAAAATAAAATAAAAAGTGCATTGCAGAAAATTAAAAAATAAAACAAAGAAAAACTGAACAGTTTTGAAAATAATGTATAGTATTTATTATATAGGTTTTCTTGAAATGAAAATTTGCTGTCATATTGAATTCTCTCTTCTGGTCTACTGTATACATACATGGCAATGCTAGTTTTTTTCTTCTTATTTTCTCATTTTTTAAGTTTAAAATTTTTAGACTAAGTAAAAATAAATAAATAAATAAATTATTTAGTGCTGTAATTCATTGTTCCATGTATTGATGGTTTAGTGTAGACCGATGGAGAAACATTATCAATCAATTTAAGGTCAATACCTCAGCCTGAAATGAATCCTTCTCTAGTTGAACATCTAACCAAAGAAGAGTTTTTTAATACCAGTTGGTTCCTTAATTGTGGCAAAGTTCTGCTGTTGAATTTCTTCCAGAGAATTTACAAGGCACTGCTCATCCAAACGCTGAAAAATTTTAGCTTATATGGCAAGAGGAGGCTATCTCCTAGAAGTCCAAGGATACCTCCATTATCTACCTCTATAAAGTCATTTCCAGCAAGGTTATTACCAGAGTCTTTCTTAATAGGTTGGTCTTTCACTTGGAAGATGATTATCTATGTGAGAACCAGAGTGGTTTTAGAAAGGGCTGAGGATTGGTTAATACAATGTTTGCTATCTGAAGGGTCAAAAGAATTGCCAGGAATAAAACAGAGGTCTAAACACAATGTTTGTAAATCTGACCGAAGGTTTTGATACTATTGGTCATGAAGGCTTGTGGAAAATCATGGCAAAATTTAGTTGTCCACAGAAATTCATCAGTGTTATAAGTCAGTTTCAGGATGGTAAGCTTAATGAAAAATGAACAGTGTTCTTCCCCTTTCCAAGTCACCAATGGAAGAAAACAAGGTTGTATATTCAGTCCCATGCTTTTTACCTTGTTTTCAATGATGATGTTAGACACTTTCAATAAGGATGAGAACAGCATCAAGGCATTCTACCTCACTGACTATAAACTAATGTGAAAAGGTTACAAGACAAAAGTGTTGGGAGAGCTGGTGCATGATTTTTTGTTACCTCTCCAATATCACATTGTCAGACCAAAATTATCATTAATTTTATCATAATTTTTCATTAATCAATGTAACTCCATAAGAACTAAATAGTTGAAATAAATCATCGGTCTTTGACCATGAATAGCCTTCAGGACATCATAAAAACAATTTGAATTATAATAGCATAAAACTGAATTTCATCTGCCTTCTTACTGTTTTTCTTTAAGTTTCACTTGCACTTTATTTTTGGTAGTGTTAATTAAATACTCCCTTCTTAAAGATGAATGCCCTATCCTGCTGGTAAACCCTGTGGAGCTCTCATTTTTTTGTTTAGCAGCTTTGGAATTTCAAACTTAGCTTTATGTCTATGAGTGTTTACCTAGATGAATAAATGTGCTGTTTACCAAATCTCTGAAAGTTATCCTCTCCTTTTCCATTCCACTGTTGTCAACCTTGTGTTGATTCAGCTTTCCCTCCAAGGTAGCAACAAACTGTTCATATTCTAGAGAAGCATTCTAATCTGTTGATATAATGTTTTCTGGTAATCATCCTTAAGAAAAAAAATAAAATAGCAGAAATAGCAGCATTACATAATAAGATAACATTTTTTTAATTGAAGGTAATAGTCTTTGGTCTTTGTTCAAACTCCACAATTCTTTTCACTGGATACAGATGGTATCCTCTATCGCCGATACCCCAAAATTGCCACTGATTGTTGGGCTTATGGAATGAGTAAGTGCATTAAGGTTGATCATCAACTCCTTGTTGTTGTTATAGTGTACAATGTTTTTATAGTTCTGCTCATCTTGCTCAGCATCAGTTTATACAAATCCCTCCAGGCTTCTCTAAATTCACATCCCTCCTTGATTCTAATGGAACAATAGTGTTCCATCATATACATATAACACAGTTTGTTCAGTCATTCCCCAATTGATGGACATTTATTCAATTTCCAATTCTTTGCTACCACAAATAGAGCTGCTATTGATATTTTTGAACAAGTGATGGTTTTTACCCTTTTTCATGATTGCTTCAGGATATAGACTCAGTAGTGGTGGTATTGCTGGATCAAAGGGTACAGATTTTTATTGCCCTTTGGTTGTAATTCCAAATTGCTCTCCAGGAAAATTTGGATGAGTTCACAGCTCCACCAAAAATGCATTAGTGTCTTAGATTTCCCACATCCCTTCCAACATTGATCATTGTCCTTTATGGTCATATTGTCTAGTCTGAGAGGTGTGAGGTGGCACCTCAGAGATGCTTTAACAGATTAGTTTTTTAGTGTGAATCCTATATCATTTTCATAGCTTTCTACATCACTGCAAAAAATGTCTATCCAGCTCTAACTTCTGTAAACTGGCTTTTCATTTGCCAGTCTTGTTTCACATAGGACTGCTATTTGGATGCAAAATCTGCTGAGTTTGAGGTCTGTTGGCTACCATCAACCTGGTTTAATGTGTCTATCCAATAATTTGCCAGAAAACACATGCTCCACCTTCTTGAAGCCCTAGGTGAAAGTTGGGTGGCAGTTGAAGACCAAAGATGAAAAACAGTTCTGAAAAGGGCTCAGTGACTCTCACAAAAAAAAAAATATTAGCCTTCCCTGATGTCTTACTATGATCTTAGTATTCGGGATATGACAGTTCAGATACAAATTGATTTGGAGTTAATTTCCAATTAATAGCTAGTCTTTTCCTTTCTGGTAAAATATAATCTATTTAAATCTTTATGACATCATTTGATGCCCTCCATGTTTAGTGTCTTTACCAATTTGTTTTTAAAAAAGAATTCATGATATAGAACCATGAGAAGACTTCTGTAAAAGCTAAAAGTCCCTAACCTCTATCATTTCTTTTTATAAGTAATAATTTGCCATATAATTTTCCCCAATATCATCTTTTCCCACCATTATATAGAAGTCAGTGAATATCAGTACTTGTTGATTTGATTTCTAGGATTATATAATTTTCTTCATAAAATTTCTTAATCACTTCTTCCTTGTCCACTAAAACTAAATCATAAAAGGAAATTATTTTAATTTTGGTCTTTTATTTGCAAATACCTATTAGTATCAAAATATATAATAACCAAATATTCTATGAAATAATATTTCTTTTGGCTCTTAGGCATATAGTTAAATTCTTTTCTTTCTCTGGCTCTTCAAAGTGTATCTGTAAACTATCTATTTAAGTGCAAAATCTTTTTTTTAATATTACTTAGTGTAAGAAAATCAAGATTGCATGGTTCATCTACAGAAATATATCTGTTGATCATTGAACAAAGATATCAAATTTGTGCTTTTTAAGAGTCAAGTTGAACTTCTTGATGGCCTAGAAATGGTATAATTCTTAGCACCATACCTAGCACTATCACTACAGAAGCAGAAGAAGGATGTGCAGGACTATGAGAGTCATTAAATTTTTTTTTAATTCTTGGTTTATCTAGATGAAAAAAAATTTATCTACTTACCAGTCTACAAGTTATATCTTTCCCCTTATTAGCTAAAATGGTCTGTGGAACACAGACTCAAATTCTTCTAGCACCATTTCTACTTTGGAAGAACTTTCCACAGATTTGATTCCACTGCCATCCTTAACAGAACCCAAGTCCATTTACATATCATGATGAAGCATTAGAACAGTACTTTGTAGATGATGTTTTATTTTATATTCAAGACAAAGCATTTGTTTAAATGAGATGTTATGACCTCCTTTAAGACTATCAATCACGGGTGGCTAGGTGGTGGCACAGTGGATAAAGCACCGGCCCTGGAGTCAGGGGTACCCGGGTTCAAATCTGATCTCAGACACTTAATAATTACTTAGCCGTGTGGCCTTGGGCAAGCCACTTAACCCCATTGCCTTGCAAAAACCTAAAAAAAAGACTATCAATCACCACAAGTCAATAATCATGCTTTTGATATTATACAAGTACTTATTTTTATACATTAAGTAGTCTCCTAAAGGAATTATGTGTAATCAATACTTTCTATTACCAAAAGCTATTAATTTTTTTTACCTAGACTAAATATTATCCTTTCCTCTTTTCATTATTTGATACAAATATGGTAGTAGACCATGGAAAATGTGTTGGACTCCAAACCTGGAAAATCCAAGAAAATATCATAAGTGTCAGTCTGGAAATAAACCAGACTCAGGAAAATACTCAATATCTAATTGTCAAGGAAAAGCCAGGTGTAAGGATCAAGGTTAATTAAGACATAAACTATGTATATGTTTTATATTAATAGAGGACAAAATGTCAAATCCAGATAGAACTGAGCTAGGTACATGAGACAAATTAACATGGCTTCTACTCTTAAGACCTTATAAGTCTAGGGAGAAGTATCAAAGATCTTAACAATTAGGTTGACATTTAAACTCAAAATAAGAGGAAAAATGCAAGAAATATAAAAATAGTAGTAACAGGACATGGAAATTGATCATATATGTGACCAAAGTCAGTAAAACATGGAAGATGATGCTGTGATACCTATTATGTCAATGATAGACGATGTGACTCCCTTTGATTAAGTTAATTTGCTATCAGGAACTGGCTAAGAAATAGAAAGGTAGATCAATGGAAAAAGGCAAAAATACAAGTAAAATTCCTTGAGAGTGAAAGAATGTAGACTAGGAAGTATTTTGTAAAGAGTCAGTTGCCAGAGGTAATAAGGTAAGGATTGTCTTATGATCAACAATCGTATCTAACAGGTAATAGTCAACTCTGCCTCCCTCAGTGCCCTAGTCTTGGTAGCATGATGATTACTGCTTTAAAGTGTAATATAAGATCTGGTACCAATGTTCACTCTTTTGTTGGTGTTGTTCAGTTGCTTTTCAGTTGCATCTGACTCTTATCCCATTTGGGGTTTTCTTGGCAAAATCCTGGCACAGTTTCTATTTTCTTCCCCAATTCATTTTATAACTGAGAAACTGAGGCAAGCAACTAGTAAGTATCTGAGACTTTATTTGAATTTTGGTCCTCCCCTGACTATCCATTGTGTCACCTAGCTGCCCCTCTATTCACTCTGACATCCCACATTTTCCCCCTCACAATTTTCTTAGAGATTCTTGATTCTGTTTTCCTATGAATTTATTTATTATTATTTCAATCTATTTGTCTGAAGTGGCACTTTAGTAATTGGATTCATATGATACTGAATATATAAATTAATTTAAAGTAGTATTGGCATTTTAATTTTATTAGCAAAGTCAAGCCATTGGCAATAATATCTCTCCTTGTTTTACTACAAATTACATTGAGAAGATCTGTAACATATCTACATTTTGAATTAATGCTAACTCTATGTTTTAGATCCTATTTACCATTAAGGAAAGATCAATTCATTCTGATATTTTCTTTTTTTCTTAATTTTGTTATGAAAATAGTGCTGCAGGAAAATGTTCAGCAAAATGCAAGATTCTTTAATCTTTTGATTTCCCTATCTTCAGGCTTCAGATCCATTTCTGTCTCCTTATCCTTATATAATCCCCAGCCCAGAGTTATTTCCCTCCTTAGCTGTGTCTCTGACATGATTCATTTCTATGTCAAAAATTGCTTTTCCTAGGCTTCTATGAGGAGGGATCTCTATCCCCAAACCAATATGGCATTATTCAGTACACTCTGCTGGCCTTCACTTCTGCCAAAGACTCAACAGAAATCATTTTTGGTAACATTGACCTGAGTTTGTAATGGCTTTTGCCTCCCTTTTCTTGTCTCCTCTCTGAACTCCAATAGATTTTTGACCATCTTCGTGTGTAGTCCTAGACTGGATACAAGTTTACTCCTGCTTGCTGTTTCACTTGAAACAATTTAAATCTTTGAGTAATTATTGGTGAGGTGGGTTCCTTTAGGATCTTTCACATTACCATCTTATTCAGCAGTCTCTTAAAAATTTATTTTATGTTAATTATTTTATGACTACCATATTTCAGCAGACTTTGGAACCAGCTAAAATAAAGTAAATATGGAAAGTATACATCTATTTTATAATTATTAAGTAAATAGAAAAAAAGACATTATCTAGTACTTCAGTGAGTATGATTACTGACTAGATAACATAAATTAGGTAGTGCCCTTGGGTTTCCTAAGATACTGCAAGGTCACTTAGTTGATTATGAAACAAGCAAGTTTGAAATGTTTAATTGTTGGCAGACTGATCTTTTGGCAAAGAAATAATGGTTTGGGATTCCAAGAAAAATGCAACTGATAGCACTTTCTATTTTTTATTAAATAAACAGAACACTTATAAAGATTTCTCTGACAAACAAAAGGGGAAGCAGCTTTAAAAGTAATTATACTCATGTCACCTAGAAAGACAATTTAGAAAAAATACTTATATAGGATTTGTTTGGAACCAAGGGGAAATTATGAGTTTTATAGTGTTTAATAGTATTATGTTATAAACATCCATTTAGTTAGCTATCATCTAAAAATAATTTTTATTGCTGGGGCAATAAATGTGGATGATGTGATTTTGGTCAATATGAGACAATATTGATGTTGGTTGGTTGTTTGGTTGACTGGTTCTTGTCCTTCATTATTAAAGAAGACCAAAGTGACATCAGTATGTTTGAGACAAATTCCAGTGTGTAAGAAAGAGTGTGGCTGATCCTACCAATATGATCTCGGAATGCTCTACCACAAGTTGGGCACAAACAATCTATTTGAACATCTGAGATGGGTACTCTAAATTTATGTATGTCACATTTCCTTTGAGCTGCTTCAATTCTGCTGTCCTCAATTCTGCATTCAATTCTGCTTCCACTGATGAGGGCACGGCATGTCAGACAGTCCTGTGCCAGTGGCTCCCAAGCTGAACAGTCATTTTTAAAGTTCTTCCATGAGACCTTCAGGGTAGCTCAATATCGCTTCTTCTGACCCCTTTGTGATTGCTTGCTAGGCAGTCTAATACCTCTTCTCTCCCATACTTTCTTTTGGAGCCTCTCAAATATTTAGCTTTCTCTGGTAATACAAGTATTAACCTCATTGACAATATGTACCTTCTTGGAAAGGGCACTGCCAATGTAAGTGAACTTGTCCACAGTACTCAAAACTTCTCCATTCATGGTTCCACCTACGGATGATGTGGTGCTGGCTAATGGAGCACCTGTGTTTTCTTGGAATTTGTTGTTAGACCAAAATTAACAAAAGCAGCAGAGAATTGAACCATACAATACAATGTAGTGCAAAAAGCACTTGCTGAACATTCAAACCACTGTTCACCTCTGCACTACATATGGGACATTGGGCAGGTCATCTCATATCTCCAGAAATCAGGTCTTTATTTTTCTTTCTCCTTTTCCTCTAGTATTTATAGGTACTCTATCCAAAGGCTTAGAAAGACTTCTTGGGATTTACAGGTTCCAAATCACTCTGGTTCTCTTTGATTGGGTAATAATGGGGGTCTCTAGCTGAGCCCACTTGTTCATTGTTTGAGCCCTGAATGACTCAGAATGAATTCAAACAGGAATTCTCTCTGTTTTGGCCAGAAACCCTGAGGGTCCTCCTGTCCCAGATTGATTTTTTTTTATTTTAGCAAGACAATAGGGTTATGTGACTTCCCCCAGGGAACACTTCTTTGATACTGAAGGACAAGAACCAATCAACCAACATCAGATGACATAGTGATGTCATTTTAGTTTACTTTGACAAGGAAGGACAAGTCTTAAGTGTCTGAGATATGATTTGAACTCAGGTTCTTCTTTCTTCCAGGTGTGTGCTCTATCCAGTGCACTACCTAACTGCCCTTCCCTTCTTTTTTTCCTTTGGCGTATACTAGCTCATTATTGAGGAAACTGAAAGAAATTATGGGAGAGAAGAGGTATTAGACTGCCTACCAAACTGAATGTCTACAGAGCTGTTATACTGACCTCATTGTTATATGCCTGTGAAACCTAGGCAGTCTATCTGTGCCATGTCAGAAAACTGAAGTTTCGTTTTAAATTGTCTTAGAAAGATTCTGAAGACCACCTGGCAGGAAAAAATTCCAGACACTGAGATTCTTTGTTGAGCTAAACTGCCTAGCATTCCAACAATACTTCAAGGGAGTGCAACTGCAATGGGCTGGTCACATTGTTAGAAAGCCAGACATATACTTGCCAAAAAAAAAATATGTTATGTAGAACTCACACAATTCAAGCACTCACAAGGGGGTCAGAAGAATAGATACCAAGACACCCTGGAGGTCTCATTGAAGAACTTTAGAAGTGACTGTACAGCATTGGAGATACTGGCACAGGACAGCCCAGTATGCCATGCCCTCATTAGAGAGGGGGCTGTATTCTATGAGGAAGGCAGAATTGAAGCAGTTCAAAGGAACTATGATATGGGTAAATTTAGAGTATCCACCACAGGTGTTTACATGGACTATTTGTGCCCAACTTGTGGTAGATTATTCTGAACTCCTATTGGTCTGATCAACCATAATCAGACCCACTGTAATTTGTCTCAAACATATGATGTCATTTTAGTCTTCTTTGACATGGAAGGACAAGAATGAACTAACCAAGCAAAAAAAGGCTCCTTGATTCTTTTCTTTGTCATCTATCTTAATCACTGAGCATCTTACTCTCCCAACATTTTTTTTTCCTTCCTTCTACTAGAAGTGGTCATATTTGGTCTCTGTCTCATTTCTTTATTACCTAATCTTAATTATTGAATGGGTTTTGCCTCAGCCAAATTATAACCTGGGAAAGAATTAGCTTTAAAATTCTCAAGATCTTCCAATGTACCTAATGTCAACCCAGGTCATCCTGGTCCATATCCAGACACTAGATCTAGGAAGCTCCAGAGGAAAAAGAAAAGCTGGTGACTTTGCATAGCACTCCTTCACTTGCATGTCATGACATCATCTCCTTTGTGTCCTGGTCTTCTTCAAGACTAAAGAACAAACAATAACCTCTGTCTTCTGTGCTTGTCTCTTTCTTCTCTCTGCCTCTGTCTTTGTCTCTTATCTCCATCTGTCTTCTGTTTCTCTTCTCTCTCTCCTCTCTCTCTCTCTCTCTCTCTCTCTCTCTCTCTCTCTCTCTCTCTCTCTCTCTCTCTCTCCCTGTCTCTGTTTTTCTGCCTCTCCATTTTTCTCTGTTTGTCTCTATCACTGTCATTCTCTTTCTGTCTCTTTCCATATTTGTTTCCCTATCTCTCTCCCTATTGCGTCTCTGTCTTTCTTTATGTCTCTGTATGTCTCCTATCTGTCTCTCTTTTGTTCTTTCCGCTCATTCATATCTCCCCTTGGCAAGGGAAGATAGATTTTGGGGATAGGACTATCTATCAACCTGCTAAATGGTAGTATGAACAATAGTTCTTTCATAAATTCATTATTTTGAAAAGGAAGCTCCTTGATAAACCAACTGTTTCACTTGGTACATCTATCACTACATATGATAATTTTATTTAATACAGTCAGCAGTTATTCAGTGTCTAAAATATGCTAGGCTCTGGGATTATAAAAACAAAGGTAAAGGTGGTACTTGTCCTCAGTAGCTTCCCTTTTTTGGAGAATAAATATGTAAACAGATGAATAAATGCAAAATATTCACAAACCAAACAGGAAATAATTTTGAAGTCAGAGTAAAAAACTAAAATACTGAGGAAAATTTTGATTTTTTTTGGAGGGTGGAGTGACATGAACTAAACCTTTAATGGACATGGGTGAAAGGAACAGTCTATGGAAGAGAAAATGGAGATGAAATGTAATTTATGGAAAGTATTAAATAGGTCAGTTTGATTGGAATATAAAGTTCTTGATTCTATACAATATGAAATCAACTTAGAAAGATAGATGAAGTCAGATTGTGAGGCATGCCCAAGAGGGTTTCTATGACTGCTTTCCCTCATTGCCCCAGCTTCTGTTCATTTTCCTATATCTATCCCTGCTTCTGATCTTATGCCAGGGACATCATTATGATCTAATGAGCAGAGACAGATTTCAACAGAAAGCAGCTAGATTATGAACTAGTAAGTACAAAAAAATGGGAGAAAACTGTACTATTTACTCTTAGATGGAGAATAAAATACCTATTCAATTAAGTTCTAAAACTGTTTTTGATTGTCCTGCTGTTGTTTCATCACAAATTAGTATAGAGAGATGCATACATACATAACATCTGTACATATTATATATATATATATGTATGTATATATGTATATATGAATGCATGTGTTTAATTGTGTTAATTGTGAGGTCCCAGTCAAGTTTTTAAAGATAAGAAATATAATATTTACCTTCTGGGCATTTGAAATCTTGTTCTGCTGATTCCCATTTTCTTCAGTTCTATTACCTAAAACTATTTAATATCACAGAAGACAAATAGACATTAATAAAAGTAATCCTTAATAAAGGATTATAGTATTTTAAGCTGGAAGAAAATTTGTAGTCTGTTTAATGCAATCCCCTCATTTTACAGATAAAAAAACTAAGGCATGGTGAGATTAACTAGCATATTGTCATAAAGGCAATGAAGTCATGAGCCACCACTATGAAGAGATTATAATGTAACTGGTTACTCTTACCTGGTTGAGAAGTACCATGGTATATAAATTGAAAACTAGTATTAGAATCAGAAAGATTTAGTTTCAAATACAGATTCTGTTAATGAATGAAATTCTTATTCTGAAATCAATGGACTTCCCTTTTGTTTAGGAAGGACAGTCTTTTAGAAGATGTTTAGGTTTTTTAGATTTCTAATTTTTAACTTCTGCATCTTCTGGAAATTACTAAATTCCTCTGAATAACACTACATCCCTGATCATTCTTTTTTTATTTTTTTTATTTAAGGCAATGAGATTAAGTGACTTGCCTAAGGTCACACAGGTAGGTAATTATTAAGTGTCTGAGCCTGGATTTGAACTCAGGTGCTCCTGACTCCAGGACCCATGCTCTATTCACTGCACCACCTAGCTACCCATTTTTAAAATGTTTTTTAATCCCTGTTCATTCGTTCCAGTATTGGGTGTATCTTCTCTAATAAAATACTCTATTCTATTGTGCAGAAGGGGATTTGGATATATTCCTTTCTCCTCACTGCTCCTTAAAGAGTCTCTTACTGCCTTCATTCAGCCTTGAAGTTTCACTCCATACAAATTTATCACTCAGTCCAGATCCTAGGGACTGCTATCATCTACTCCCCAGGAATTTTCCTATTTTCCTTGGGGTTTTTTTGCAAGGCAAATGGGATTAAGTGGCTTGCCCAAGGACACACAGCTAGGTAATTATCAAGTGTCTGAGGCCAGATTTGAACTCAGGTACTCCTGACCCCAGGGCCAGTGTTCTAGCCACTGTGCCACCTAGCCTCCCCTTTCCTATTTTTCTTAATAAATTCATTGTCTTGTCCATAGTTTTCTCTGCCTCAATTCCTACAAAGGGATTTCAATATTCATTTTGATGTTCACTCAAATATTCTAATCTCCTGGTTCCTCAATCTATTAAATTGGTAGGATCTACTCCTATCCTTCACTTTACACATACATATGTATATATATATATATACATATGTATGTGTATATAATGTACATATGCACTTTCATACCTTCAGTCTTGTTATTACCAACAAGTCTTTCACAAGGAACATGGAACTCTAAATTTTCTTTATCTGATCATAATCTTCTGCTATTCCATTTCTTCCTCTTCTTTATACTTCTAGAACCTATTCTTTGATCTCATTGTGATTTCTAATACCTCTAAACTTCAATTCTTTTCCAAGCTATTACTTCTGCTCTATCTTTCTCTTCATTTGGCTAGTTCAGTTCTACAATTTTCTCCATTTTCCTGTCTCTGCTTATAACTTGCCAGACACCAAACCTGAATCAATCCTGTTTTTACATGCTGATGACCAGAACTGGAAGAAATCTCACCATTTTGCTGACTCATTCCACCACAATTTATTGCTATCCACTATAGTGGTTCCTCATTATAGACTATCCTTTTATTCTTTTTAATTGATTTTCAGTCCATTCACTACAGTGACTTTTTCTCACATTGTTATTTTTTTTGTTTTCTATTGCACCCCTTCCTGATAGAGGGACTTGCCTAATAACTTTTGGAGAAAATTGATTCTACTGACCAATAGCTCCCTTTCAACTCTACTAACATCAACACCCTCTTTACTTAAGTACCCATAGTTTCCTCCTTACCACTCCACCAACTACCTATGCACTAGAATTTTCTTCCACTATATTTCCTGGGATCTCTTTTTTGTTAAAGACTCATCTCAATTGCCACCTTCTTCATTAAGTTTTCAAGCTCCAGTCCCCCAGTTCCCAACTTCTAGTGCTCTCCCTTCTAAAATTGATTAGTTAATTCATAAGTATAAATGTGTGTTCATTTATATATAAATATGCATACATATATATGTATATAAGTGTGTATGTGTATTATATGCAAACATATGTATATTTTGTCTTCTTTTGCTGACAAAGGACAAAGACTAATTTGCTTTCTTTTTGTATCACCAGCACTTAGTATCTGGCACATAGAATACATTTCTCTAATCAATAGTGATTTAGAGCTTTTTTTTCATATAATTTTCAAAAGTTTTAATTACTTCATCTGAAAACTGGTCATATTCGTTGACTATTTGAATTACTTGTATTCTTATAAATTTGACACATTAATTTATATATTTGAAAAAAATGCCTGTTATCAGAGATACTTTCTGTCAAAATTGTTTCCCAGCTTCTGCTTTCCTTCTAATCTTGGTTTTGTTTGTGGAAAAACTTTTTAATTTAATGTGATAAAAATTATCCATTTTATACCTCAAAATGTTCTCTCTTTGTCATAAATTCTTCCCTTTTCCATAGATTGACAGGAAAACTATTTCATACTCCCCTAATTTGCATTTAGTATCACCCTTTGTAGCTAAATCTTATAACTATTTTGACCTTCTCAAGGTGTAAGATGTTGGTCTTTACCTAGTTTCTACTCAACTCTTTTCCAGTTTTTCCAACAGGTTTTTTTTTCATGTAGTGAGTTCTTGTCCCCAAAACTTTAGGGTTATTAAACATGAAATTACTACAGTCATCAACTACCATGTCTTGATACCTATTCTATTCCACTGAGCCAACCACTCTATTTCTTAGCCACTACAGATTGCTTTGATGATTACCACTTTATAATAAAGTTTGAGATCTGGTACAGTTAGATCTTCACTTTTTCCTGCCATTACTTCACTTGATATTCTTGATCTTTTGTTTTCCAGAAATTTTTTTTATTATTTTTTCATTTCTATAAAATATTTTTTGTAGTTTGATTGGTATGGCAGAAGCTTACTTTCTTAGAGAATTGACTAGAGCATTTCAAGGTTTATTGACTTACTAAGTACTATGCTGTCTATGCTTCAGACTCTAATGACAGCTCTCTTTCAATTCTCCCATATTGCTTATTATCTAAATGTAATAAACACTTAATAAATGCTGGTTGATTGACTTAATTGACTGAGGTAAGAAAAGTCACCTAATGTCTATGTACTCTCAAGTAACTAAGATTATAAATTACAGAATTATCTAGTTCCCTATGTTTATAAAAGCAAAAGCCCAGACAATTTTTATATAGTTTAAGCTCTCATAACATTTATTTATACAAAAAGCTTTCACAGGCCAGTTGCATGTATGGTCACTTGACACTCAGTTGGAGAATAGCTTTACAAATAAATAGTTAACCTAAATTAAAAATTGGACTTGTACATATATATAGTATCCCAGATAAATTGTAGCCTTTCTGAGTCAATCACCCAATCAAATGACTAAATTTCCAGCTAATTTTTCCAGCAAAAATTCATTTGGCAAATTTGCCTTTTGTCTGCCAACTCAGAAAGAGAGTAGAGACAGTTTTTATAGTATCTCAAATGTGTTAGTCTGCTTCCAGAGCTCAATGAATAGCTTTGCTTCCTCAGCACTTATCAAATTACATCCAAATGTTGAAATTCATTATCAAGAGATATTTCATTGTTTGGGTTCCCTTCTCTTTTGTTCAATGCTCTATTTAGGGCAGGAAAAAAGGAATTATCAATCTGATTTTCAGTCATCTTTTAATAAATATTTTCTCTATTTTTTCATAAATATTGGGAAATTAGAAAAGTCTTGATTCTTCATTATACTCTACTTTTAATATATGAGCAGACTGGAATTTTGGTCATCTATGTCTTATACACATAGCAGCTGTGATAGGGGAAAATGCTGACTTTGCTAAGCAATGAGAAAAATTTCATGAATATGAATGCATATCTGAGTGGCCTAGAACCTCATTACATGTTTATCTTATATGAAGTTATAGATTTGGAACAGCAATTTTAAATTGTTGTTACTAACAAGAAAATACTGACTAGCTATTAAATGACTTAAAATCAACAACATGTTTTCAAGTCTACATTTCAAATTCGAATCATTGTTTTGGGCTTAGAAATGTACAAAGTCAAAATTGAAAAGGAGATAGAGTTGAAGTTTACTATAATAATTTCATAAAAGGTCCAAAATGCCTAAACATTTGGAATTAGTATTCATTAGCCAAATGATATCTAAAAAATCATTCAACTAAACTGCGTCATTAAATCGGGTAGACTTAATGCATTTACTTTCTTTATTTAAAATAAATTCATTTATTTTCCCAATCTCTGTTCAAAGATAGTTTCAATACTTTTTTTTGTAAGATTTTGAGTTCCACAATTTTCTCTCTCCCTCTCTTCACTACATCCCTTGATAGCAAGAAATTTGAAATAGGTTATACATGCATAGCTAGGGCAAACATATTTCCACATTAGTCATAATATGAAAGAAAAATCAGTCCAAAAGTGAAAAAAATACTAGAGGGAAAAATCATAAGGCATAAAACAGATTTTTAAAATTGAAGATAGTACATTTTCATCTGCATTCAGACTCCATAGTTCTTTCTCTGAATGATTCACTTTTAATAATATAGAAATTAATTGTCATTGGAAGAAAATATATGCATATATAAAAGGGAACCAAAATGAAATACTTGCTTTGTTTTCCTAGGAAATAATGTTATTAGTCTCCATCTCACTGACTCTCAAAGAAACATGTTTCTAATTTTTTTCTAGGAAAATGTTTATGGAAAACCAAGGATCAATAAATCAACATATATTACTAGCAGATTAGAAGCAGAATAGGGAAACTTTTATTTCTATACTAATATCATTACTTTTGAATTTTAAAATAACATTTTAGGGGAAGGAACAAGTAATAGTAAAAACTCCTTTTGATGTAGCACTTTACATTTGTCAGAATGGTTTTCTTCAAACTATTTATAATGGTACAAATAGCATTATTCATTTTTACAAAGTAAGACAATGAGTTTAAGAAAGTTTTACATTACTGAATTGCCAAGAAATGATCCCATTCTTTCTAAGAGTTCTCATATTTTTTTGGTCTTTTAAAAATAGCAATTTTTTCAATTGTGGTGCTGGTATCCAACCAAAAGATTACCTTTAAATATAAACTTGTTATGTAAAAGTCCTTTTAATGCATCAGTCATTTCAGGCATATATTAATGTGCAGTGGTGATGTTTCTCTTCATCTATCTCTCCCATATTCCCCATACATTATGATATATGTGTCAATAAAATAAGCATATAATTATATATAAATGTACATAAAACATACACAAAACTTTTAAATTGAATCTGCACTACTTTCTCAACAGAATATTAAATCAAGCCCTGATTTGCAATATTCGTCTATTTCTGTGATGTAATTGTTCATTCTAATGATAATCTGATAATGATAATCTAATAATCTGATGATAATCTGATAATCTGCTCTTGAGAGCCTGTTGAAGATGGTACCAGTGTACTATTGTATTCCACTCTCACTTCAATCAAAAGTGCAAATTAGGTATGAATGAGTTTTTAAACATTTTGTAAAGATTATAGGATTTGAGTCTTTTGATCAAAAGCAAATGATTCCACACAAGAAATATCTAATTATTTGAGATAAATTTACATTCACTTGACTTGCTGTAAAAATAGCAAGTCAAGTGGGAGTTTGTTCATTAAATGGGGAACTAATCTAATGGTCAAAAAGTTTCAATTCAAGGGATTCCAGTTTGTGTTGGATCTAAACCCAAGAGAGGAAATAATTTAGTGGATGAGACTAGACCATAGCAGACAGTATATATGGTATCAAAGAGATGAGACAAGCAGGACAATATACATTCAGCTTTGAGTCACTGAAGAATGCATTGATTAAGATTATATCCTCTTTTACCTTAAAGAAGTGTGGGCTCTATACAGGCATCAAGTCTTGGTGTATAAAGGAAAGTTAAACCTAAGGGAAATTTTCTAGAGACACTGTAAGGAAGAAAAGAATTTCCAATAACCAGTAGTTGTGAGTAATTCTTTTGTCATGTATGGTTTCTAGTCATATGCCTTACTTTCTTTGTATATTGTTTGTCTCTACTCTCTGCATGTACCCTATGAATATTTATAAAAGAGTGTACTACACTTTGGGGGAGGAAGGGAAGGAATTTTATTACTATTGGTCTCCTTGTACCATTTTAGTAATTATCTTTATTAAACATTTAAGTAAATTAAACAGCTAAGTATATTTCTTAGTGGGAAAAACACTGATGGAGGCTTACGAGTGCCAGAAATAGAAATCCAGTCTCTCAGAGTTCTCTCCTAGAGTGAAAGAAAGGTAAATTCTCCTTTCAGGATGCAAATTTCAAATGTGAATACAAGTTAATGGAATGACTATAGAGAGGTCCAATTATACCTATGCATATGAATACACAAATAAATAACCACAATGTGATATGAATGGGTGGAAATATAAAATGGAGAAATTTAAATCAAACTACAATTGGAAGGAAGAAATTGAGGAAGAAAGAGGGAGGGAGGGAGGGAGGGGGGAGGAAGGAGGGAAGGGAGGGAAGGAGGGAGGGAAGGAGAAGGGAAAGAAGTATTTTAATTTCTAATTACAAAGAAATACCTGGAAAAAGATTTTAGAAATTCTCTAATTCCTTTTAATAAAAAGATTAAACTAGTATGAGAGCAATTCGAAGAATTCTAAATTCTAAATTATCTCATGACTAAATTATTTTTTAGAAAGCTAGACAGAAATAATTCTAAGTTAAAATAAAAGGGAATTGAAATTTCACATTGAAGCATTTGTTTGAAACAGCTCTTTTTTAAAATCAAGAGAGTTGCAATAATTAATATTATGTTCATCAACTAATATAATTTAAATTAAAAGACTCCATTACTAATAATCTTAAATATATATATGTGTGTGTGTGTGTGTGTGTGTGTGTGTGTGTGTGTGTGTGTGTGTGTAGAGCACAAAGAAGAATTTGGATGGATCTAAAATTACACAAAGTCATGATTTTTTTTGAAATTATATCAAGTAGATAATGATGAAAAATAGAAAAATTAAATGATTTTTCTGAGGTCTGAGTCCCTCTGTTAATATTTGTATGCTGTGAATTTAGGGGAACATAGTGGGGAGTAGTAAGATACTGTTAGAAATAGAAGGAGTTAGGCAAAAAAATGTCAGAAGTACCTGGAGTGCCCTGCTTTTGATATTTTATGGATTTAACTTGTCATGCTGCTCTTTGTTTTTAAAGTATTTCATATGATTGAGGTAACTTTGTTTCCATTTTATTTCATTTTATTCATATGTAGAGAAACAATTGGAATGGAAACAAAATGAAATGTCTATGAAACAACGTGGAAATGGACCAGTGAGAATCAACTCCTGTGATATCTAATGATCTTGGTTGTTTCTGGTAGCTCATTTGTGACTTAGTGCCAAAGGATTTGTGTCTTTTAGAATGATAAAGTAATTCCCATATTAGTCCAAGATGATGGTAAGGCATGTCTGTATTAAAATATTGCCACTGACTTTAAAGTCACAATACCTGGTACACAGGAACTTAATAAATTCATATTGACTAGATTGATCCAGAAAGAGTTACTCACTCATGACATAGTATAGTTGCCATCTTATTTTCTTCTCCATCATTTCTGTTGCTTCATATCCTTGAACAGATAATCCTAAACCTGGACCTTGGACCCTTGTGACTTAACCACAGGGGCAACCTCCTTAGTTTTGGAATTTCAGCAGGAGGAATGTTCTACAGAGAAGATGACCATCAACAAAGCCCAAGCCTAGAAATCTATTTTAAAAGAAGATATGAAACTTAAAGGGACAGAACAGAGACTAGATGAAAGGGAAATGCCAAGTCAGCTGTTCCTCCAAATCCATCATATTTTGATGTTTTAAATATCATTCTTCCAGAACATAACAATAGTTGTATATTCCTGCTGCAAGTTTATGTCTTAATATGTGAAAGTGAGTCTTTTGGATTTAGCATTTCTTTTGTGTACAGGAAATAGTTTTCTAGAGTGGTCTATACATAATACTCTCACTTTTGGAACCCTGTAGGTAATAATCAATCATTCTGTCAGTCAGCATTTATAAAGTACTTAAGATGTACCAGTCACTGTGCTAGAACTAGGGATACAAAGAAAAAGGTGAAAACAATCTCTTCCTTCAGAATTACCTAGAAATTTTAAGTGATTGTTCCTGGTACTACAGTATGGGGCCAGCCATGTCTAAAACTAAATTGGGTCCTTATGAAGGGAGATAAAGCTCAGAGGGGTCACTTGGAGGGGGGAGAGAACAAATGCCATTGTTAATGCAGTTCTAGTGGTTTCAGAATTCTGAAGTGCAGTACAAGGAAACTTGAAATATAACAACTCAAACTACATAGAAAAGCAAAAGCAAGACAGATTTATTTGAAGAGAAATGCTCACAATAAGAAAGAGAGGTTGAAATAGTTATGTCTGTTGGAGTCCCCGAGTCAAAGTTGCATAAAACAAAACCTGTAAACTCTGGCTAGTTTTTTACAGGGTTCTTCTCTGGGTCAAATAAGATTAGACACTGAATAGAAAGAGAAAGCATAAGGGAACTGGAATTGATTCTTGGTAAGAGCGGAATTTCTGAGAAATTGTTTGTTAATTAATCTTCAGACTCTAGAGAAAAAGTTACTTCAGACCTTGCTTCTAGATTACTCAGGGGATTAGCTAAGCAGTGGGGCGACTACTAAAACTTGAGTGCCCCAGCTTCCACCTTTCCAGATTCAGTGAAGGTTTTGTGTTTATTGTTACATATGTGATATAGGTCAATTTTATTATCCCATGCCTAAAGAGTCAGTGTTCACTGTGTGTATTGTATGGACTATTAAAATATGTATAATTCCTCTGATTTCTGCTTACCATTAACATAGATTAAGGTACTTAATTCACTATTATGATTTCCTTTGTGGAATTAGCATTTTATGGGATGAAATTCAATCTTTCAAATAGAACTTGGGGTATCCTTTCCTAATTAAAATATAGTGATAAGGAGAACAACTTGAAACTAAAAATTATTCCCCCTAGACTAGTAATATCTTTGGGGGGCAAATAGATTTCACACTAGTATGTCCTCTCTGATGAGAACTAATGCAGTCTACCTTCAGTGCCATTCTTTTGCTCTCCTCCAGACAGGAATCAAGCTTCCCAACTTGCAAGTTACAATCATACAAACCCATTTGTACAAAAAGAACTTATATGGACAATACATAACTTACACATGCATTATAAAGTATACTCACTATGTTAGTTATTTTGCTTAACTATTTTTTGTAACAAGAAGGTTGACTTAAAGGGTTGGGTATATAATATAAATTATTACGATATAAAATAAAATGAAACAATAAAACTTAAGAAAAATGAAAATTACCAACATCATAGAAATCTCTTCTAGTTGATTGTTTGAAAGTCATAACATATGGGATGTGTGGATAGTGAATTAAGTAAGTAGATAATGAAGAAATAAAAGATTTGAGTGTAGAGATTCCAGTACTTTGGCAATGAAAGGGATGAGAGATTTAAGATGATAGTTTGAAAGTATGGTAGGGTCACTTGAGAATTTTTTAAGGGTGAAAGAGATGTTCATCAAGTTTGAAGGTAAGCTCTAATGTTTGTCCTTCATTCTCAAAGAAGATCACAACAGGGAGGTGATGCCATGACAAGCATGTGAATTGAATTTGAGTAAAGGAGTGCTACATTACCAGGCTCACTTTCTCCTCCAGAGTCATCTGGATCCAGTGGCCAGATATGAATCAGGACAACTAGAGTTGGCCCTGGATGTGAGGCAATGAGAATTAAGTGAACTTGCCTAGGGTCACACAGCTTGTTAGTGTCAAGTGTCAGAGGTCAAATTCAATCTCCTGTCCTTCTGACTCCAAGGTCAATGCTCCATCCACTGTACCACCTAGCTGCCCATAAGGAAAGATCTAAGGAAATCATAACTAGTACAAGCATTTGGAGGAGACAGGTTGTGAAGTCACAAGTAGAGGGGTTAGTTTTGGGCATCCCATAGAATGGATAAAAATTGTAGAGTCATTTTTGAGATGTAAAATAAGATGGATATCAGTATGCATAGCCTTGATTTTCTCAGGATTGCAAATGATTTTATCTGCTAAAATCTTAGTCTGGGAGTATATTTGGATAAGCATTAGTGGGGAGAATGTTTCAGTCAGCTATATTAATGGCCAGATTATATCATTATTCTGTGGCAACATTATAGAGTAAGCATTGTTTTTAATTGGAAATATTCAAAGCTTAGCAACACAGCTGTTGGATATCAAGGAGTAGATGAAGGAAAGTAAAATTTGGCCAATGTGTCTTGTCCACTATGAGCAGGTATTTTGGGACAGGTAGAGCTGTGGGTATTTTTTGTTTGTTTTGTTTTGTTTTATTTTAATAGCACTCCTTGCCTAGCTGCTTTCTGAGATATCAGTCTAGTTCCTTTGGAAAGTGTGACTTTTACTGGACTGTTTTCTTTTACAATTTTTCCTAGTTGGATGAATATCGGATTTACCCACTTAGTTCAAATTTGTAGTCTTCTTCATAGGACTCTCTGTGATAAAATTTAAAAAAAAACACTGAATTCAGACCAATCTGACTCTTTTACCTTGCCCAACTCATTTTCCCCTCTTGTAATACAAGCTATGAGTCTACTTAATTCACTAAGTCATAAATCCATTTTAAGTATGAAAGTCAAGTTATTTACATTGTTGGGGGATTTTCTGTGGATAAACATGAAACCTGGGATCATGATTCCTTATGGATCAGTTTAAATCTCCCTAACATGTAGTAGAGAGTTATAATAATATTTCAAGAATTTTACTACATTTCAGTATTTCACAATTTTGCTATAAAGTGTCATCAGATTGCTAGTAGAGAAACAAGTTAGACAGAATAAACTTTATCAAACTGGCATTCTTTAATACTTTTGCTGTCATTGCTCAGTAGAAATTGATGTCCTAGTTCAAGATGAAATGTACATTTCATTGTCATTGATAGACAAAGGGGATTTCAGATTCAATAATCTTCTGTCACCATCTGAGAACAGTGGGACAAAGGCCAAGAAAAAATAAGATAAAAGCCTGAGTATTTTCACTGCTTCTTAAAATATAGGAAAATGTTCTGTTTCTGCTCTGGCATATTTTGACAATTAAAAGATCTAACAATGCTTACCTCCAACAGGATTGTTATTTTTTAACAAGAGGCATCCCACTCACTGGACAATTTTCCATGACTGTTGAACTTCTAATGTTAAAAACTGATCAAGTTGTGTGAGACCTATAGCATTTCCAATATTTACTCCTCCTACAAAGGACTTTTATTTGACTGTATAATGCCAAATCAGAGTAAAGATATATGCCAAAACTATGGTGTAAAGGATAGAGCTACATAGAGTTGTTGAGTTTAATGAATAATTTTTCATTGTTTGAAAAGTTGAGACAATAGCACAGTCTTTTCTTGAATTCCATGATCAAAGGGTACAAGCAGAATTTATGTATCCTGAGTTTGAACCATTATGGAGGCAAGCATAGGGCTTTAAACATATTTGTAATTCATTGATTAAAGGTTTGGTTTTTCTTGTATCATGTGGGAATCACATGATTCTGTAATATGGCAAAAATAAAATACATGTAGCTTTGGAAGTTTTATTTATTCATTTCATTTGTATTTCAAGATGTTATTTTAATATGATTGCATTAACCTTTACATGATACCTTTATTCAAATGAGACGGTTTGTTGTTTTAAAATGTTCATACTACTGTTTACTTTACCTTCATTGAGTTATATTCTAGTTCTAATATGTAGTCCCCACTGGCTTTTTTTTGTATAGTAATGTTTCATTTATTCAAATTCATCAGGGAATGAAGTGAATTTCCTCATGAGTGAGCTTTCTTTCTAATAAATTAAAGTTTCTCAGATTCCTCAAATTCCAATACTTACAGAGTTTAAGTATATATATATATATATATATATATATATATATATATATATATATATATATATTTATATATAGAGAGAGATGTCTATAGATACATAGATATGTGTGTATCTGTGTATGTAAAAATATATAGAGATAGAGATAGAGATATATAGATATAGATATAGATATATACTTCAAAGATATCATAAATCTAGAGCAGGCAGAAATCTCAGAGACCAAAGAGGCCAACAAACTTGTTGAAAAAACTGAAAACTTAGTAAGGGTAAGTGATTTGATTGTAGATAGCATGCCAGCCCTAGAATCCAGAAGACTCCTTTTCCTAAATTCAAATCGAGCTTCATGCATTTAAAAACTGTTTGGCTGTAGGTAAATCACTTAGCCCTGTTTACCTCAATTCCTTATCTGTAAAAATGAGCTAGAGAAAAAAAATGGCAAACCATTCTAGTATCTTCGCCAAGAAAATCCCAAATGGGGTCACAGAGAATCAGACACAACTGATAAACAACATAACAACAGCAGAGAGTTAAGCATTAGAAGTGGAATCTGAACCAAGATCATCTGACTCCATGTTCGGTGGTCTTTTTTTATAGAAAGAGAAGTTTGTGAACTTTCACCATAACACATCCATTTCATTTAGAGCAAATCAAATATCAATTAGGAGGAAAATTTTTAGTTTAAAATTAATAATACTATCATTTCTAAGACACTTTCCTTATAAATACTTTTAGTTAAGCAATATAAGCATAATTATTTACCTTTACTGATGAAAAATCGGAAACTCAGAAGGATTTAGTGACTTTCCAATGAAAACATACCTAATTTTAAAGCCAAAATCTCAATCCAGATCTCTTAAATCATCATCCAATGGACCAATTCTTTTCTACTTTGCTACAGAAATTCACACATACATATGGAATGAAAAACTGTACTTCTAATTATGCAAATTACAATCATTCTAATGTCTGCAAATCCTGTTTGTCTGTGTGTGTGTCTGTGTGTCTGTGTGTGTGTGTGTGTGTGTGTATTCTCACTTACTTTGGTCAGTTCAGATGAGAATAAATTTCAATAGCCACCTGCTTTTCCCCATCTCTTCTTCCTTCTTTGTATAGGATTTTCCTTGAACAGCTCAATTTTGAGATAATTTCTGTTAATCCTCTTCCCCATTTCCATTTCTAATATTTCTTTCTCCATTCTCTTTCTTTTATTATTTTACAATGATCAAAATATAACAGAACTACTCTGATATACTCTGTTTCATTAGACTCTTTCTATGCCTCCTGATGATGAAAGGGTGCCAATAGGCTTTCTAAGTATATGTGTACCATTCCCCGCAAATTAGAATGTGAGCAGTTTATCTTTGTTTAGTCCCTTAACTTTGTTTACTTGTGTTAACTTATCATAATTCTCTTTACTCCTAAGTTTATATTTCAAAATGCCTACCCAACACCAACTTTTTCATGAAGAAATCTTCTATTTCCTTTTCCTTTTCATAGAAAACAGAATCAAAATAATAATTAGCCAGGTTTACCTTATTTTATTGCCTTTTATTATTGTCCCATTTACACATCCCAGCAAAAGTCATATGCCTTCTTAATCCTCCTTTTTCTTTTCTTCAAATATGCCTTTAAAAAATCCCATTTTTATTGTCTTTGATGTTATTTGCCATTTGCAGGTTATTCTGAGATTTAATATCCCTAACATTTAACATTATTTCTTTCAATCTCCTAAACATTTCTCTTTAAATCAAAGTTGTTTGATGAGATCCATTGAAATTATTTTCATTTGCATTTCCAAAATTTCACTCTTGAGCATTGATTATCCCTCCTGTGTTGACTTTCCCTGAAGCATTTTCTTCCAATTCAACTTTATTATGTTTTTCAGTCTCTTTTGAAATGTTTCCCCCAAATTTAGAATGCATGTCAGAGTAGACCCAGATTTCTTCTCCTCTTTCAAAAACATAGGATAGAATGGCTCAAATCCCTATGATTTCTATTTTTATCTCCACCCCAGCAATCAATTCATTTTTTTAGTGAGAATCAGATACAATGGGGTGGCTAGGTGGCTCAGTGGAAAGAGCACTGGCCCTGGAGTCAGGAGGAGCTGAGTTCAAATCCGGCCTCAGACATTTAATAATTACCTAGCTGTGTGGCCTTGGGCAAGCCACTTAACCCCAAACCTATTATTAAAAAAACAGCAGCAAAGTAATATGCCATGTTGCATTGGAACTTTTCTAAAAAAAAAAAAGAATCAAATACAAAATAGAATTTCCCTTTTGAAGGATGAAATTATCATTAAGACAAATGAAGAAGTCATTAGCTTCTCTGCTAAATTCTTATTTTGCATATTTCTTTCAGAAAGAATAACAACCTTTAACACTAAAAATCACAACCAAAAGGAATGAAAAACAAGGAAATATTGTTCACAATAATGAGTGCATCTAGGGGCGGCTAGGTGGCGTAGTGGATAAAGCACTGGCCCTGGAGTCAGGAGTACCTGGGTTCAAATCCAGTTTCAGACACTTAATAATTACCTGGCTGTGTGGCCTTGGGCAAGCTACTTAACCCCATTTGCCTTGCAAAAACCTAAAAAAAAATAATGAGTGCCTCTGATTTTGATGGATTCCAGTCACCTGGACAATATAAACCACATTATTTTATAAAATATACAGTAAGATGAAATTCAATTCCTGAGAAATCCTAGAAGAATGAAAGGGATGGTTAATGAATATCCAGAAAGGGAAATGATTACATAAATATAGCATTCTTTATTTTGCTTTGCTTTGTTTTCATTTTATTATTTTTTCCAATTACATGCCAAGGAAGTTTTCTATATGCTTCCTTTTTCAAGCTTTGTGAGTTCCATAGTTTTTCCACCATCCTTCCTTCCTTTCCCATTCTCTTAGAAGTCAACAATCTAATATAGATTGTACATGTACAATGTGTTTAATGTATTTCCAAAATAATCATGCTGTAAAAAAAAAAAAAGAATTAGAATGAAAGGAAAATTTATGAGAAAGAAAAAAAAACCTAGAATAAATTTTAAAAAGTGAACCTAGTATACTTTGCTCTGCATTCAGACCCCTTAGGTTTTTTTTTTCCTTCAGGATGTGGACAGAATTTTCCATAACAGACCTCTCAAGACTGTCCTGGATCACTGAGCTGCTGAGAGAAGCTGCACCCATAATAAATAGTGGATCATCTCACAATGTTGCTGTTAGTGTATGGTATTCTCCTGGTTCTGGTATCTGTCTATCAAATAGATAGATAGATAGATAGATAGATAGATAGATAGATAGATAGATAGATAGATTTTAGATGATGGATGATAGATGTAGACATAGATGTAGATTAGATAGATATAAGTATAGAGATACAGATACAGATACAAATAGATTATAGATATAGATATAGATATAGATATAGATATAGATATAGATATAGATATAGATATAGATATAGATATAGATATAGATATAGATATAGATATAGATATAGATATAGATATAGATATAGATATAGATATAGGTATAGATATAGATATAGGTATAGGTATAGGTATAGGTATAGGTATAGGTATAGGTATAGGTATAGGTATAGGTATAGGTATAGGTATAGGTATAGATATAGATGATAGAGATAGAGATAGAGATAGAGATAGAGATAGAGATAGAGATAGAGATAGAGATAGAGATAGAGATAGAGATAGATAGAGATAAATCGAGATTATATAGATGTAGGTGTAGGTGTAGGTGTAGGTGTAGGTGTAGGTGTAGGTGTAGGTGTAGGTGTAGGTGTAGGTGTAGGTGTAGGTGTAGATAGATACAGATACAGATACAGATACAGATACAGATACAGATACAGATACAGATAGACAGATATAGATAGATGGATACAGATAGATATCTATCTCTATAAATATGTATCTATCATACCTTGTGTATTGATGTGTGTGTGTGTGTGTGTGTTTCAGAAAGGGACCTATCCACACAACCACTCCCAAAACTGTTATGAATCATAAATAACCACATTATTTCACAAATTCTGGCATTTAGCAAACATCAGTTCTTTAATTATTGTGAAATTCAACAATATCCACTAAGAAGGATTTCCAAATGCAAAGAAAAAATATAAATATTATATATAGCTTTGTATTTAAAGAATATATATTAGATCAATGTTGGAAAAGTTGTGGGAGGATTGGGACATTGATGCATTGCTGGTAGAGTTGTGAACTGTTCCAACCATTCTGGAGAGTGATATGGAACTATGCCCAAAGAAGAATAAAACTGTTCAAACCGTTTGACACAGCAATTCCAATTCTAGGTCTATATTCAGAAGAAATTATAAAAAAAATGGGAAAAGTCACACATATTCCAAAATATACATAGCAGCTCTTTTTGCAATGGCAAAGAATTGGAAATTGAGGGGATATCCACCAACTGGGGAGTGGTTAAATAAGTTATGGTACACGAATATTATGGAATTCTATTGTTCTATAAGAAACCAGAAAGTGATCACACTCTAGAGAAGCATGGAATGAATTACAGGATCTAATGTTGAGTGAAGAGAGCAGAACCAAGAGAACGATGTACACATTAACAACAACATTGTAAGAGGATCAACCCTGATGGAGACAGCTGCTCTGAGCAGTTCAGAGTTGAGACAACCCTATTAGATTAGCTATGGATGGGGCGGCTAGGTGGCACAGTGGATAAAGCACCGGCCCTGGAGTCAGGAGTACCTGGGTTCAAATCCAGTGTCAGACACTTAATAATTAGCTAGCTGTGTGACCTTGGGCAAGCCACTTAACCCCATTTGCCTTGCAAAAAAAAAAAACCTAGATTAGCTATGGAAAATGGTATCGCCATCCAGAGGAAGAAAAATAGAACAAAAAAAAAATCCTTCAGAATCTAGATTCACTTTTTTTTAAATCTCTTTTGCATTTCTTTCCCTTAATTCCTCAGATCAAAAAATGACTAATCTGCAAGCATGTTTAACACAAATGTGTATATTCAATATTAACCTAGATGTTCACCACTGAGGTGGCTGGGGTTGGGAAGGGAGGGTGGAAGGAAATTTAGTAACTTAAAAATATACATAGGCATATAGATGAATGTTGAAAAACTTTCATAACATGTATTTGGAGAAATTAAATAGCAATAGCAATAAAGAGTATATAATAAATTTATCACAGTTTTAAAACTGTTCTTTTCCTCTCCTTCTGAATGTCCATGACCTCTTTACTGTGTACTTTAAAAATATTTTACATAATAGGAATCATTAAAATATTGAAGAGCAAAGAATAAATTACCTTTTAGATTCATGGATTGGAAAAGAGCTAAGTATTAAACAATGATAAAAAGGATCATACAGGAAAAAATGGATAATTTTGACTTAATAAAATTAAAAATTACTTGAATAAACAAATTTAATAATAGTAAAAATTAGAGGGGGAAATGGAAATTGAGGAGAAAATCTTTGCAACAGGTTTCTCTGATAAAAGCCATATTTCAAATATCTATAAGGAATTGATACAAAGTTATAAACCTAAGAGACATTCTCCATAGTCAAATAATATGAATAGTCAATAGCCATAGGATATGATTAGCCAAAAAAATCAAAGCTATAAATAGTGATATTGTAAATATCCATATGTATATTTATATAAAAATGTATTATATACATACCTCAAAACTATTCAATTAGCAAAGATGACAAAGGAGGGAGATGACAAATGTTGATGGAGCTATGGGAAAATGCATACTTTAATACATAGCTGCTTAAACTATGAATAGATCTAGTCATTCTTTAAAGCAATTTGGAACTATGTCTGAAAAGTTCCCAAACTATGCCATACCCTTTGACCCAGCTATATCACAACTATACTTTTGAGATCTTTAACACCACAAAAAGTCAAAGAGAGAGGAAAAATATGTGTGAACATATTTAAAGAGGGTCTCTTTGTGGCTATAAAAATTGGAAATTAAGGGTCTAGTTTCCTGTTTAGGACTGGTTAAATAAATTGTGATGTGAATGTAATTGATGGAGTATTATTATTCCAAAAGAAATTATGAAATCACAAACTTCAGAGGAAATTTGAATGAACTTTATTTGGATAATACAGAGTAGTGTCACAAGAGCTAGTAGAACAATTTATATGATGATAATAGTCTTATAGAGAAAAACAATTTTGAAATACAATGCAATGGTAAACCATAAGTCCAAAATAAAGAAGATAAAACAAACCATTCATCCCCTGACAGAGAGGCAATTAACTTGAAATGTAGAAAGAAGAACATATTTTTGGATATGGATAAAGTCAGATTTTGTTTTATCAAACCAAGTAGCTATGTATTAAAGGATTTGTGATGTCTTTTTGTATCTTTTGGCCAATTTTCTCAATTAGGGGATTGGTGCAAGGGATAGATTAATTTATACATACACATATTAATCATGAGGACACAAACCAAATGCAATGTTTATATTACTTCAAACTCTTATTATAATGTTGAGGTGACCCTGGGTTTTTTTAAGTTTATGCTAGTGAAAAACAAGCTCTAATAGGTCCTGTGAAGCTTAAGAGGATTTGACTAGCAACTTGGCAATGAACTGTGTCTTTATGACCTGCTGACCAGACCAGCTAAATTCTGAAAGATCCCTCACCAAATCATTACATACAGAGTAATGACAATCAAATCATAGTAATTCACATATTGGAACTTAAGATATACAGTTATACAATCTGTATTAGTAGAATGAGTTTTCACAATGAGAAAATTGTAACCCCTAAAGAATTAAAATGTAATTATCATATAGCAAAATTTTTTTAAAATGAAATCCAGGGATGGGGCCAAGATGGTGGCATGAAGGCAGCATTTCCCAAGAACTCCAACCCTGAAAACCCCCATAAAACAAAGGATGGTTCTTGTCAAAATTTAGAGGGGGCAGAACCCAAAGAAAGACTGAGTGGTACATTTTCCTTGTCCAAGATGACATAGAAGTTCTTCAGGAAAGATATGTTTCACCAGAACTGGGGGTTGGAAAAAAAAAACCTTGGCACAGCCCAGCCCAGCCCAGAGATCACCAGCAACAGTTTGAAGGGACAGGGAGAGAGCTCTGCTGCACCTGGGTGAGTGTGGAGTGAAGAGCACTAGCGGCAGAACCTGCAGTGAGAATCTGGAGAAAGCAGCCGGCACCCCAGAGATGGTAAGAGAAGTCTGCAGAGATTTCTCTCCTCTTCCTGAGGTGGAACTTTGCTGTTTGCCTGCACTCAGATAATGCAGTTTGGGCTTCCATACTAAGATAGCTGGATCCCTCCTATAGCCCCAGGGCAGAGGGAAATACTGGGGTCATCTACATATCAAATCACAGGTAAGAGAGCATAAGAAATAGGAGGAATAATGGTCCCAGTGGGGTATCCCCCCCAAAAAAAACCCCAAAGCCTTGGAAGTGCTGTAAATTAGTATTGGTCTGAGAAAATAAGTAAACAACAGAGAAAGAAGAATCTGACCATAGAGAATTACTTTAGTCCCATGGAAGATCAAAACACATACTCAGATGATGACAAAATCGAAGCTTCTGTGTCCAAAACCTCCAAGAGAATTAGAAAATAAGCTCACACTAAAGATGAGCTCAAAAAAGACTTTGAAAAGCAATTAAGGGAAGTGGAGGAGAAATTGGGAGAAATGAGAGTGAGGCAGAAAAATCATGAAACCAAATCAAAAGCTTGGTGAACGATATAGAAAAAATTACTGAAAAAAATATGTTAAAAACCAGTTTGGGCCTAATGGAAAAAGCAAAAGAAAAGGCAAATGAGCAGAAGAATGTCTTAAAAAGCAGAAATGGGTGGCTGGAAAAGGAGATAAAAAAGCTCTCTGAAGAAAATAACTCCTTCAAATGCAAAATGGAACTAAAAGAAGCTGATGACTTTGCAAGAAAGCAGGAAGAAATAAAACTCTTCCACAAAAGCCAAAAATTAGAAGAAAATGTGAAATATGTCATTGGAAAAACAACCAACCTTGAAAACAGAACCAGAAGAAATCATTTGAAAAATTATTATAAAAATCAGGAGAATTCACCAGTCAACCCCTGAAAGAGATAACAAAAGAAAAACTTTCAGGAATATTATACTAAAATTCCAAAACTCCCAAATCAAAGAGAAAATTCTATAAGCTGCCAGAGACAGACAATTCAACTACTGAGGCTCCATAGTCAGGATTACACAGGATCTAGCAGCATCTATATTAAGGGCTCATAGGGATTGGAATATGATATTCCAGAAGGTAAAACATCTTGGTTTACAACCAAGAATCAACTACCCAGCAAAACTGAACATCCTCTTTCCCGGGAAAAGATGGACTTTCAGTGAAACAGGGACTTTCAATCTTTCCTATTGAGATGACCAGAGCTGAACAGAAAGTTTGATCTCCATGTACAAGACTCTGGTGAACCATAGAGGGAGTGGAAGAGAGGGACTAACTATGAGGAACTTGTTGATGTTAAACTGTTTGTATTCCTACAAGGAAAGAAGATATTGATAACTCATATTAACTTTCTCATTTATAAGAGCTGTTAGAAGGAGCATTCATATATATATATATATATATATATATATATATATATATATATATATATATATATATACATAGGCAGGACATAGGAAGGAGCGGAATATAATGGTATGATGTGGTAAAGGGATGTAGTCAGTGGGCAATGGGGGAAAGTGCTGGGAGGAAGGAAAAGGAGATGAAGAAGAAGCTGAGAAATTTCACATAAGAGTCAAGAAAAAGCTTTTTCAATGAAGTGGAGGTGGGGGGAAGGCCAAGGGGGAATAAATGAGTCTTCATTCTCAATGGAAATGTCTCAGAGAGGAAATGACATACATACTTTATAGGGTGAGGAAAGCCCTGGAGAAGGATGGGAGGAAAGGGACAGGATGAGGGGGAATGGGGGAGGGAAGGGGGGAACAGGTGATAGAAGAGAGGGAAGATTGAAGGGGAGGGTACTCAGATTCAATACACTTTTGGACAGGGCCAGGATGAAAGGAGAGAGAGGGAATAGACTAAATGAGAGTGGGGAGGAATAGAGTGGAGGTACAGCTAGTAATAGCAACTGAGGGAAAAATATTGAAGCAATTTCTCTGGTGGACTTATGGTAAAGAAAGCAATTCACTTCAAAGACAGAGCCATTGAAATCTGAACACAGACTGAAGTACAATTCTCTCTCTCTCTCTCCTTCTTGCTCTCTCTCTTCTTGAGGTTTCTCATCTTCTCAGGGGGGTTATGCTTATTCTTATGTTTGCTCTTATAACATTCAATTTACATCAATGTATGGCATGGAAACAATGTAGAGACTGTCAGACAGCCTTCTGGGGGCCAGGGAAGGGAGGAGAATGGAAAAATTGTAGAATCCAGAGCCTTGCAAAAAATGATGGGTACATATTACTATTGTATATAATTAGAAAACAAATAAAATGTTAAAATGTTGAAAAAAATGAATTCCATTGGGATTTTTTCTTTATTCTCTTCATTTATTTTAGACATCACCTGTCCAAATCTTACTTTTTTTAACTCAAAGATTTTATTTATTTTGAATTTTACAATTTTTCCCCTTAACTTGCTTCTCTCCCCCACCCTCCACAGAAGGCAATCTGTTAGTCTTTACATTGTTTCCATAGTATATATTGCTCTAAGTTGAATGTGATGAGAGAGAAATCATATCCTTAAAGAAACATAAAGTATAAGAGATAGCAAAATTATATAACTTTTTTTTAATTAAAGAATAATGTTTGGGGGCAGCTAGGTGGTGTAATGGATAAAGCACTGGCCCTGGAGCCAGGAGTACCTGGGTTCAAATCCAGTCTCAGACACTTAATAATTACCTAGCTGTGTGGCCTTGGGCCACTTAACCCCGTTTGCCTTACAAAAAAAAAAAAAAGAATAATGTTTGGTCTTTGTTCAGACTCCATTCAAACAATTCTTTCTCTGCATATAGATGTGTATTCTCCATCACAGAAACCCCAAAACTGTGCCCGATTGCTGCACTGATGGAATGAGCAAGTCCATTAAGGTTGATCATCACTCCCAAGTTGCTGTTAGGGTGTGCAATGTTCTTGTTCTGCTCATTATGCTCAGCATCAGTTCATGCAAATTCTTCCAGACTTCCATGAATTCCCATCCCTCCTGGTTTCTAATAGAACAATAATATTCCATCACATACATATACCACAATTAGTTAAGTCATTCCCCAATTGAAGAACATTCACTTAATTTCCAATTCTTTGCCACCACAAACAGGACTGCTATGAATATTTTTGTACAAGTGATATTTTACCTTTTTTCATAAACTCTTCAGGATATAGACTCAGTAGTGGTATTCATATCTTTGTTTACTCTGTCCTCTTCCACAAAAAAATGAAATCCTTCCCTTGTAACATAGAAGTTTAAAAAAGCAAACTATTTCTATATTTTAAACATCTGAAAATAATTGTTACATTCTTCATTTCAAGTTTACCACTTTTTATTAATCAAGAAATAGGAATCATGATTTGTCAAAGATCTCCTAAACTTGGTCTTTGTATTTATCAGAAAGATTGGGTTTATTTCCTCATAAGAAAGGGAACATTAAACATTAGAGAACCTTGGAATGCTTGGACTAGCTACAACATCAGACCAAAAGTCCAGTTTCCAATCAAATCAAACCACAGGGTGAAATGATTCTGGTAATGGCAAGTGGGAAGGATGTCTTTTCATAAAACTCCTCTTACTATAATAAATATAATTGTGCAAGTTTGTCTTCATGTTATATTATGAAGTCATGGTTCTCTTCAATTGCAAAGGAGGAACATCCATCCATCTAGAATTCAAATGTTATTGGAACATTTGCAACAGAAATTTCATTAGCTATTTTACACTTCATAACCATTAGACAGTCCAAAAAATGTCAAATGGCCTCTTTTCTTCCCTTGGTCATTTCCCTTTCTTAGTTATTTAGCCTGTCACTAATTTCTTTCACTGATTTCACCACAACTATTATGATAGCCAATATCCTAAAGCTTAAGATAAAGTAAAGGCAAGATAATGATCTTTGTATTTTGTTTATATTCCTTGAACAGGAAAAAAATACTATTGTTGTCTCTAAAGAATGTTTTCTACAACTTATACATTTTTTTATAATTATTTGCAATATCTATACAATTTAATATAGTCAATTTTTGTAAAGCTTTCATGTTGGGAACAGGAATATGTGTATTCTTTAGTATCCCTTTTTAAAAGCCATGTATTTTAGTTCTATTTTCTCCAAGATTTTTTTTAATTCTGTATTTTCTCTCTTGTTTATATTTCTGTCATATTTACCCAAAACCAAGAGAGGAATTTCAAAGTCTTTTGCTATGAATATATTACTGTCTATGTCTTATAATTCAGATCATTTTTCATTCATGAACTTAGCTGCTGAGGCTTTGGAGAATATAAGTTTAATATTGTTGCTGGTTTTTTGCCTGTAGTTCTTTTTAGTATAATGTACTTTTCTTGTTTATCTCTGTTTTATGTTGAGAATTTTTCTTATGGCTTTGCCTGATAACACTATTTTATAACTGTATTTTGAGATTCATCAAATAAATAGTAATTTTTTTCTAGCCACACATTTTCATTTCTTTTTCATACATCTTTCATATATTTCATCAATCTTTGCTTTTGGTGTGTTTCTTGTAAGTAAAAGGTAGTGGTAAGTTTTTCATACATAATGCCATTCTTTTACATTTTATTGGATTTTTTAAATCCATTTACTTTTAATATTATGTGAGGTTTATAACTGCCTCTATTTGACTCTAATTTGTTTTCTGAATTAAGATTTTTCTTATCCCTCATTCTCCATAATTATAATATACTGTCTCAGGAACACTTTCCCATACTTCTTCCTCCTCCACATGGATGATGTAAGGATGGAGGTGGGAGGAATTCCTGGGATGCTGATTATGTGTTCTGGTGCTTGTTTCTACAGAATTGTGGAATGTGGATTGGATAGAATTGAGATGTGTTGGCAGAAGCTGCCACAGAAACAGAATGGCTGAGTAGATTGCAGAGCACAAGCCTGAATTCCTTTTCTACTCTGCCAGATTATAGGTGCTGGTGGAGAAAGGAGTACAGATTGAACAATTTATGGATTAATCTGAGGCTTCTCTTTTTAGATATTTGGGGTCATAACAAACACCAAAACAAGTGCAATTGCATTGCCTTGTGCATAATTATTATTTTGGGAAGTTTTAAGAGATTTTCATAGGAAATGTCTAGAATTCCATTTTTGTCACATGACCTGAAAGGCTCTATTTGATATTTTAAAGGTGCATTTTTTCTTTTGTTTCCCTATCCCTTCACTGTTTTTTCTCCCTTTTTTTAGGATAAGGAGACTGAATAACATCTATTAATTGCAAATCAATAATGGCAATGATACCTTTCTTGGCTTCTTTCCAATGAAACATCTTCTAGGAAGTTTCTAAAATAATTGACTTTTCAACTGCTTAATTAAGGTTTATTATTTTTCTTTGCTTTTTCTGCTTTGATCAAAAATAATGTGACAATTAAATTTTACATACAAGGTTATCAACCTAGAAAAAACAATTGATAAAAAGAATGACCATAAGAAAATTTTGGCCAAGAGTATGTAAATACCAACACCTGGTTTGTTTTTGTCATTGACTTTGATAGTTCATTTATCACCCTGAAAAAGCTCCTTGATCTCATTTTTTGCAATCTATTGCTTTTTCCCCTATAATATATTTACTCATTTGACATTAAGTCTGATGTATATTTTGAAAACATTAATAACCATTATCACTGTTATTTTTTATTATTTTATACCACTCAGGTTCACATAATCAAAAGATGGTGAAATCATGTTAAGACTGGCAATTTCATCTCTCTTTCTTATCTTTTAGATAGACCTTCTTTTCCCTAAAAGGAAATTTTCTGAGCTTTTTAATAATGCAATATCAAATATGTTTACACACATCTATATGTATATGTGTGTAGGCATATATGTATGTATTGTCCTTCACATGTCCTTCCCTGAATTCAATATTTACTCTTTCATCTCCGTGCCTTCACACCATACATCACATTTGCAATGTATTCTTTCCTTACCTCCACCTTTTAGAATTCTTAACTTCTTTTGGGAGTTTTCTCTCAGGTGTACCTTCCATGAATTCTCTCCTGATACCTTAATCAAGATTAATCCTCTCTCCAAATTGTCTTGGATTTAATTATGTGAATACACTATCTATCTTACAGTGGAATTTAAGCTCCCTGAGGATAGACACTATTTTTCACCAATTTCTTTCTCTCACCACTACTTATCAAGTAACTTTACATATATTAAATGCTTAATAAATACTTGCTAAATTGAATTGAAAGGCCATAACCACTTGAAACACCTTTTGAATTTTTGAAAAGATCTGCATTTGGATTTCCATGAAACCTGTTCTACTTTCTTTTAGTTCCTAGACATATGGGTATGAAAGAACCAAAGGCATCTTTCCTCCTGGGATTCATAAAGATAAAAGTTCAGATTTCTTCAAAATACTGAAGAGTTAATCTATGGTGTCAGAGATGTTTATTCTAAACCTGTGCCTCTAGAAACAATTAGAGGAAGGTAATGTAGAAAAAATACACAGAAAAAAAAAAACAAGTCTTTAACTTCTTTAACTTTAACTTAGTAAACAACAGATGCACCATTAGCGTTCCCTCCTATTGACAGGACACTCTTACTAATTGACACTCTTTAATTGACACTCTTACTAATTGACACTCTTACTAATATGTTTCCTTGTTTAATTTTCACTGCTAACTTTGGTTTGCTGTTCTGCTTTATTCTGCCAATTGCTAAGCAAAGTGAGAGAATTAGGAATAAAACATTAGCAATGGGGTGTGAAGAAAAGAATTGCAAAAATATGTCTTTTTTAAGTTCACCTTTTATATAAATTAAGATATACTATAAATTAGGGGGGAAAACATGTTATGATCTAAAAAAGTCATCAACAAATGAAAAAATGTTCATATTCAAAAAAGCTATAAAATGTGAATTTTACAGGAAACTTCAATTCTATTTCATAAAGTTTACTCTTTGCAATTTATGTAAAATATAATGTAGTATAGTACCTTCTTTGATCTTGTCTGTGCTCTAAATTCTCTTCTGGTTTCTTCTGTGTATTTTATAAATGTTTCATTCATGCCTTTTTTAAATTTCCTATTACTTTTTCCATTGTTGTTACTATCCTTCCACCTCCTCAAAATAAAAGTCCTTTCTTCTTAAAAGAGAAAGAAAAAAATGTATAATGATGCAAAACATAATTACGTTCTGATAGTTGTGTTTAGAAATTGGTGATACACATTTCAACTCCAGTATGAACTCTCTCTACAAAGTCTGAAGCATACTTCACCATGAGTCTCTTAACACTTAGTCAATGAATTAATCAGAATCGTTAACTCTAAGTATGTTAACTTCAGAGTTGCTTTCCTTTTCATTTTTGTGGTCAATGTATAAATGATTCTTCTGGGCCTACAGGTATCACTATCCATCAGTTCATGGAAGTTTTTCCTAGGTTCTCAGAATTTGTAAATTTCATAATATCTTACTCAACATATTATTATATTGCATTCATATACTATAATTTTTCCATCCACTTTCCATTTGATAAGTATCCCTTTGTTTCCAGTTTCTTGCTACTATAAAAGTACTTTTTTAAAAAAAGTTGTCTGAATAAATAAACCTTTCTTTATTTTATGTGTTTTGGATGTAAATTTACTAGTGATACCTTTATGTCAAAGGAAATATCTCTATCTAAATAAATGTAGATATAAAGATATATGCCTAGGGGCATAGCTCTAAATTGCTTTCCAGAATGGTTGGATTAGTCCATATAGGATGCTGTTCCTATCCTCCTAAAGTTTCATTTAGTTTCATTTCTTTAAAACTTAATAGATTTAATGAATGTAAAGTAGAATTTCAGAATTGTATTAAGTTGCATTTCTCTTTTTAGCAATTTGAAACATCTTTTCATATAGTTAATGATAGCTTGGAATCCACTTTTTGAAAATTGCTATTATCACAATAGTGTATGTATAGGTTGATCCAAAATATACTACTATTTCAGTTTGCTTCTGGATCATGAGGACCTAATCTGTTTTGCCACTCAACATAAAAAAAAAATACTAATTTGTTTTTCAACTCATTATATTTGGAGAACTCATACTGCATTGTCTCTTACCTTTTTTTTGCCTCAATACCTTTGAGATTTTTTTTCCTCCAGTTGAATTTTATTATACTCACATATAGTTCTATAAGGTGACCTTTTAGTATTTTAATTAGTACAGCATTGAATTCAAAATTTAATTTAGGGAGTAAGGATAACAAGACTAAAAAAGATAGAAAAGGCTACATTGTGAATGGCTTTACAAGTCAAACAAAGAATTTTATATTTAACCTTAGAGGTATAGTGTTTATTAAATGGCTTGCAAGATAGGTGGAAGGGGCAAATAAGTGGCATGGCCAGACATATACATTAGAAAAATCACTTTGATAGCAGGGTAAATGATGGATTGAAATAGGATTTTTTTTCTATTAAATTCTATTCTATCTCTATTCTACTAAAAATTTTTTTCTCATAGTTTGCTTTTTAAAGTATGTTATTTTTTTTTACTAGAAAGCTTTGTAGTTTGCCTTTTAGAATGTTGTATTATAATTTTTCTTTTTAATAATTATCATTAAATTTTAAGTGATCCTGACTGCAGTTTCTTCATATTTGTACCCTCGTTTTGGCTGTTTGAAGCATAATTTCTTTGATCAAGAAGCTCTTAATTTGGCCCAAATTTCTGGTTGTTTATGAATTACAGTTTATTTTAGAAGGTCATCAGTGAATTCTATTTTTTTTTACTTTACTATCTAATTCTAATATATCTCTAGTTTTCTTATGATTCCTTGAAATTTGGAATTCAGGTTTTAAGTTTTGTCATGACTCTTAGATACTCAGATGATTCTTGAATTATCTTTTATCAATTTAAGTTCTATATCAGTGTTTTTAATTGCAGCTTTCATACATTTTCTTCATTTTGAAAAAAATGGTTTTGTGGACTTCATAAAATTTCTACTTTTGTTCATGGAGTTCTTGAATTTCCTTTGTTCCAAGCTAACTTTCAGGGAATCCTTTACTTGCTAAAGTTTTCTAACATTTCTTTCAAGTTATTTCTTCTTCCAGTTTTTCAATTTTTTTTTATTTTTTGTATTCCATCTACTCAAGTAATCCTGCAGAACAAGTCATTTTTTTCAAGGTTCTGGTTGGATCTGTTTTAAGTTCCTCTCTACTTTTTATGTTTCCAAATTTTCTTTTTTTTTGAAAGATTTTATTTTTTTTAAGTTTTACATTTTTTCCCATAATCTTGCTTTCCTCTCCCAACCCCCCCCACAGAAGACAGTCTCTTAGTCTTTACATTGCTTCCACAGTATACATTGCTCTAAGTTGAATGTGATAAGAGAGAAATCATATCCTTAAGGAAAAAAATTATGAGATAGCAAAATTACATAATAAGGTAATTTTTTTAAATTAAGGGTAATAGTTTTTTATCTTTCTTCAAACTCCACCTCTAATACAGATGGTATTCTCCATCGCAGATATCCAACAATTGTGCCTGATTGTTGTCCCGATGGAATAAGCAAGTCCATTAAGGTTGATCATCACCCCCATGTTGCTGTTAGGGTGTGCAATGTTTTTCTGGTTATGCTCATCTAACTATGCTCAGCATCAGTTCATGCAAATCCAGGCTTCCCTGAATTCCCATCCCTCCTAGTTTCTAATAGAGCAATAGTTTTCCATGATATACATATACCACAGTTTGTTAAGTCATTCCACAATTGAAGGAGATTCATTTTAATTTCCAATTCTTTGCCACCACAAAGAGGGCTGTATGAATATTTTTGTACAAGTGATATTTTTACACCTTTTCATAATCTATTCAAGGTATTATAGGATCAAAGGGTATGCACGTTTTTGTTGCCCTTTGGTTGTAATTCCAAATTGCTCTCCAGAAAGATTGGATGAGTTCACAGCTCCACCAACAATGTATTAGTGTCCCAGATTTCCCACATCCCTTCCAACATTGATCATTGCCTTTCTGGTCATATTGGCCAGTTTGAGAGGTGTGAGGTGGTACCTTAGACATGCTTTAATTTGCATTTCTCTAATAAGAAATGATTTAGAGCAATTTTGCATATGACTATGGATCACTTTGATTTCCTCATTTGTAAATTGGCTTTGTATATACTTTGACCATTTGTCAATTGGGGAATGGCTTGGTTTGTTCGAATATTTGACCCAGTGTATTTTAGAAATGAGTCCTTTGTCAGAAATACTAGTTGTAAAGATTGTTTCCCAGTTTACTACATTTCTTTTGATCTTGGTTTACAGTAGTTTTGTCTTTGCAAAAGCTTTTTAATTTAATGTAATCGAAATTATCTATTTTGTTTTTAATGATGTTCTCCATCTCTTCCTTGGTCATAAACTGCTTCCCTTTCTATAGATCTGACAGGTAAACTACTCCTTAATCTTCTTGTTTGCTTACAATATTATTTTTTATGTCTAATGCCTGTGTCCATTTTGATCTTATCTTTGTATAGGTTGTTAGGTGTTTTTCTAATCCAAGTTCCTACCATACTAACTTCCAATTTTACCAAGAGTTTTTATCAAAGAGAGAGTTTTTATCCTAATAGCTGGATTCTTTGGGTTTATCAAACAGCAGATTATGACAATCATTTCCTTCTATTGCAATTAGTCTATTCCACTGATCTGCCACTCTATTTCTTAGCCAATACCAGACAGTTTTGATGATTAATGCTTTATAATATAATTTTAGATCTAGTAAGGCCAGCTCTAAAGACACCTCCTTTTGCACTTTTTTTCATTGAATCCCTGGAAATTCTTGACTTTTAATTACTATATATGAATTTACTTACAATTTTTCCTAACATATTAAAGTAATTTTTTGGAATTTTGATTGGTAGGGCACTAAGCAACTAGTTTAATTTTGGTAGAATTGTCATTTTTATTACATTAGCTCGGCCTATCCGTGAGCAGGTGAGGTTTGCCCAGTTATTTACATCAGATTTTCTTTGTGTGATAAGGGTTTTGTGATTGTTTTCAAAAAGTTTTTGAGTCTGAGTTCACAGATAGACTCCACAGGATTTCATATTGTCTGAGATTACTTTGAAAGGGATTTCTCTTTCTAGCTCTTTCTGCTGTATCTTGCTAGTTCTATATAAAAATGTTGAGGAAAGTTGCTTATTATTTCTAGTAGTTTTTTTAGATGATTTTTTGGGATTCTCTAGGTATACCATCATGTCATCTGCAAAGAGTGAGAGTTTTGTCTCTTCTTTCTAATTCTAATTGTTCCAATTTCTTTTTCTTCTCTTATTGCTGAAGTTGACATTTCTAATACTATACTGAATAGTAGTGGTGATAAGGGCATCCTTATTTCACTCTTGGTCTAATTGGGAATGCCTCTAGCCTGTCCCCATTGCACATGATGCTTGTTAATGGTTTCAGATAGATACTACTTATTATTCTATGGAAAAATTCATTTATTCCTACACTCTCTAGTATTTTTAGTAGAAATGGGTGCTGCATTTTGTAAAAAGCTTTTTAGGCATCTATTGATATAATCATATGATTTCTGATAGGTTTGTTATTGATATAATTAATTATACTAACAGTTTTCCTAATACTGAACCAACCCTGCATTCCTGGGATAAATCCTACTTGGTCATAATGTATTATCCTAGTGATAACTTGTTGTAATCATTTTGCTAATATTTTATTTACGATTTTTGCATCTATATTCATAAGGGAGATAGATCTATAATTTTCTTTCTCTGTTCTAACTCTTTCTGGTTTAGGTATCAGTACCATATTGGTATCATAGAAAGAGTTAGGCAGTGTTCCATCTTCAACTATTTTTCCAAAGAGTTTATGTAGAATTGGTATTGATTATTCCTTAAATGTTCGATAGAATTCACTTGTGAATCCATCTGACCCTGGAGATTTTTTCTTAGGGAGTTCAATAGTGGCTTGTTGAATACCTTCTGAGATAGGGTTTAGGTAGCTAATTTCCTCTGCTGTTGACCTGGGTAACATATTTTTATAAATATTAATCCATTTCACTTAGATTATCAAATTTATTGGCATGGAGTTGGGCAAAAATAATTCCAAACTATTTCTTTAATTTCTTCCTCATTGGTGATGATTTCACCTTTTTCATTTATGATACTAGCAATTTGGTTTTCTTCTTCCTTTTTTTTAAATCAAATTGACCAGAAGTTTATCAATTTTACTGATTTTTTTTTAGGTTTTTGCAAGGCAAATGGGGTTAAGTGGCTTACCCAAGGCCACACAGCTAGTTAATTATTAAGTGTCTGAGACCAGATTTGAACCCAGGTATTCCTGACTCCAAGGCCGGTGCTTTATTCACTTTGCCACCTAGCCGCCCCTGATTTTTTTTTCATAAAACTGACTCTTGGTTTTATTTATTAGTTCAATAGTTTTCTTCCTTTCAATTTTATTAATTTTTCTTTTAAATTCTTTTTTTTTAGATTTTTGTGAGGCAAATGGGGTTAAGTGGCTTGCCCAAGGCCACACAGCTAGGTAATTATTAAGTGTCTCAGACCGGATTTGAACCCAGGTACTCCTGACTCCAGGGCCAGTGCTTTATCCACTGCACCACCTAGCTACCCCCTTTTAATTCTTTTAATTTTCTTTTATTCTTTTTAGAATTTGTAATTTGGTATTTAATTTGGGGTTTTAATTTGTTCTTTTTCTAATTTTTAGTTGCATATCTAGTTCACTGATTTCCTCTTTCTCTATTCATGTAAACATTTAAAAATATAATATATACCCTGACAGCCACACTGAGTGAATCACATATGTTTTGATATGTTGTTTCATTATTTTCATTATCTAGAATGAAATAATTAATTCTATCTATAATTTGTTGCTTGATCCACTTATTCTTTAAAATGAGGCTATTTATTTTTCAATTAGTTTTGGGTCTATAACTCCCTGGTCCAATATTTCATGTGATTTTTAATGCATTATGATCTGAGAAAGAAGTATTCACTACTTCTGACTTTCTGTAATTGATCATTAGGTTTCTATGTCCTAGTAAATGGTCAAGTAAGTGCCATGTACTGCATAAAGAAAAGAATATCCCTTTGTATCCCCATTCAATTTCTTCCATAAGTTTATCATATGTAGATTTTCTAACCATCTATTTGCCTCCTTAACTTCCTTCTTTTTTTATTTTATGATTAGAGTTCTCTAAACCTGAGAGCAGGAGAATGAGGCCTCCCACTAGTAGTTTTGCTGTCTTTGTCTTCCTGTAGTTCTTTGAACTTTCCTCTAAGAATTTGGATGCTGTACCATTGGGTGCATACATATTTAGTATTAAAATTAATTTATTGTCTATGGTACCTTTTAGGAGGATATAGTTTCCTCCCTTATCTCTTTTAATGCTATCTATTTCTGCAGCTACTTTGACTGAGATAAGGATTGCTACCCCTGCTTTTTTCACTTCAGCTGATGGGTTTCTTATAAGCAGCATAATGTAAGACTGTGCTTTTTGCTTACATTTTAAGGGAGAGTTCCTACCATTCCCATTTAAAGTTATTTGCTAAGTCTTTATTGCTCTCCATGCTATCTTCCCTCTATTTGTATTTTTCCCCTTTTTCCCCCTTTATCCATATTCCCCAATATTTTGTTTCTCAATACTGCCACCTTCAGTGTGGTTGCCCTCCTATACCAATTTCCCTCCCCTTTCTTTCCCCTTTCCCTCTTCCTCTTCTTACTTCCCTTCCACCTGGTAGTTCCCCTTTTCCTCCCCCTCCCCTTTTTCCCTTTTAATACTTGAAAGGTAAGATAAGTTTCTTAGCTTAACTGAGTGTGTGTAAGTTTACTTTAAACCAAGTCTGATGAGAGAAAGATTCAAGTGGTTCTCACCTCCTCCCTTCTTCCCCTCTGTTGCAATATATCTTTTGTATCTCTTAATATAATAAGATTTACCCCATTCAACCTCCTACATGCCTCCTTACTGTCCCCCTTTTAAGGGAGTATTATATTTAAATCATTCTATCTGAGTCACAGAAAAGTTGTAAATGTCCTGCACTCCTGGCTAACTATATACCCCCTAATAGAGTTAAAATTCTCAAGAGTTATGAAAATCTTTCTCCCAGGTAGGAATATAGCCAGTTTCATCTTATTGGATAGCAATTATTTCTTTACCCTTTTTTATTGTTTTTTTTCTTTTTTACCTTTTCATGTATCTCTTGAACCTTCTGTTTGATGTCAGAATTTTCTATTTAGCTCTGATCTTTTCATCAGGAAATGTTGGAAATCTCCCATTTTGTTAAATGTCCATCTTTTCCCCTACTTTTTTCTGTTTACTCATATTTTCAGATTTAACTTTGGTTAGGAATTTTGTGCTTGCACTTGTCTTCATATACACTATTATAATAATGAGTTACACATGATCTATAACCTTTTTGGTCTTGATGCTGCTACTTATTTAAATGAAGCAACTAGTATTAGGCCTCACCTAGCTCTTTTTTAGTAATATCACATAATTTGTTATCATTTGTGTACATCACTTTCTTAATACTATGTTTTATATGATCTCTGCTTTAACTTGAAAACTATATATTATTCCATTCAAGAAGGATGGACAAGGTTTAAACTTTATTCATCGAAGATGCCACATTTTGTGTCATTTGGGTCTTTTTCTTCTCTCTTTTTTTAAATTTTTTGTAAGTTACTTTCCCAGGGTCACACAGCTAGGTAATTATTAATTATACCAAATCTGATCTCAGGTCCTCCTGATTCCAGGGCTAGTGCTCTATCCACTGTGCCACCTAGCTGACCCAACATCAATTGGATTCTTAATATTCTTATGAAGTATTGCTGTGTTTTGTGCTGTTCACATTCTCATATATTATTTTGTTCATGGAATGTTTTTAAAATATACTAGTATTCAATGGAAACATCAGATTTTTTTAAAATTCTCACTGCATACTTGGATACATTTTCTATATTTAAAGTACACCACAAATTCATGAGTCCATTTAACATTTGCCAAATTCAAAATGGGTTGTTGTTTTTTTTGATCCTTAGACATTTTAGCATACTCTTTTTTCTTCAGTCAATATATCTTATTGTCCTACAAGTTTTTAACATTTTTTGACAAGTTATACACTGTCAATTATTTGTATAAATTACAATAACAAATTAATGAACCTATATTTTGAAAGATAACTGATATTCTTTTTACCAATAAATATGTAATAGTTATAAGAAAAGATGTTGTACTGCTAAGTACTTTGCTAGAAATGCATGCACTACCTTGAAATATTTAAACTTATAATTATGGATCTTATTCATATCCACAAGCTTTCAGTTTTGCAAAGAAGCTAAAATTAAATTCCTCTCTCTTTATGTATTTTCTGCATTTTCATTATATTAATGGTATGCCAGTTTTTACTTCCACATTTGATGCAATTTATTTTGAACATGGATACTTAGAAATTTTTCACAAACTTCTTTTACTGGCATATAATAAAATATCCATATTTTCAATCTGTTTCAAATACATTCATGTTTTCCTAACTTTAGTGATCAATGCCATCTGCACCAAAACTTTTTCCAAGTAGTTACTTCTTGGTTGTTGTAGAAATTTCCTGAGAACACAAGGGTGATCTGCTTGTGCATGGATTAAGCTGGTGCTTAATAGGCAGCTAGATGGCACAGTGAGTAGAATGCTAACCCTTAAGTCAGGAGGACTCAAGTTCAAATTTGACCTCAAACATTTACTGTCTATGTCCTTGGGCAAGTCACTTAACCCTGATTGCCTCGCATCCAGGGCCATCTCCATTCGTCTTGATTCATATCTGGCCCCTGGACCCAGATGGCTATGGAGGAGAAAGTGAGGCAGGTGACTTAGCACAACAACCTCTGACTCATCTCCAGTTCATGGCATCACCTCCCAGATGACATGGTCTTCTTCTAGAAGGAAGGATAAACAGCATCAGCAAGCTGGTGCTCATGACAGTAGCAAGTAAAGAATCTTCATACCACAGTGGGACATCAGGCCAGGACTTTGTGAAGAATTATCCATTATAGTGCCCACCTAAATAACATACAGACCTGTGAGTAATGTTTTAGATGTGGTCTGATCCAGAATACAGTAGGGCTATCATCTCCTGCTTCTAAAGATTTTCCTTAATTCAGTCTAAGATCACATTAGATTTTAGCTACCATGTCATACTATTCTATCTTGACTTAGTAGTACATTAACCTCAAAGATAACATTTGATTTTCTGGGAAAATGGTGTATTGATTTTTTTTCGCATCACTGTTATTTTCCAATATAACCTCCATTATCATAGGACTCTTTCTTACTAAAAGAATAATAATATTAACTGGGGTATTGACTGTTTCTGATAGTATCTGTCCTATTCTATTCCTACAGATTACCACTTCATTAGAAGAATAGGAAGGGATATTTCATTATCAGTACTTTAGATTCAATTAGATTGTTACATTCATCTTAGTTCTGATGTCTTCTTGTTTTTCTTTATATTATTATCATTATCACATATATCATACTCTCAATTTTGCTATCTTTAGTACATAAATTTAAACTGTTCCAAAACTTCTGAGTTCTTTTTATTAGGCATTTCTTATGCCACAATAATGTTCCATTTCATTTGCGTGCCATAAATTATCCAGCCATTCCCAAACCATGATTATCAACTGTACTTCTAGTTTTATGATGATTCAAAAATCCAAAAATCTAAATATTTTATTAGCTGTGGGAACTTGATATATATCTTTGGCTTCTCTGGAATACATGGCTTAATAGTAGTATCAACAGATGACATCAAATTGCATTTTGTTTTCCAAAATGGTAGGACAATTCACAAACCCACAATGGGCTTCCTCAAACCTTCAGGTTATGATAAAACATGAGCATTTTACTTTTGGCAATTTGGTAAAGAGTTAAACTTAAAAAAATATAAGGGGAGGGGGGATCCTATGTTTTTCTTAAAGCCAAACTGTAAATGATTCATATCTCACTATTTTCATTTTTTTCTCTATAAAAATAAAAATTTGGGGGGCAGCTAGATGGTGCAGTGGTTAGAGTACTGGCCCTGGAGTCAGGAGGATCTGAGTTCAAATCTATGTGTGACTTTGGGCAAGTCACTTAACCCCATTGCCTTGCAAAAAATACAATAAAAATCAATAAAAATGTTTTTAATCACATTCATTTAACTCCTGTGTGTATCTTTATAGATTAATATTAATATATGCATTTTACTATATATGTCCATGTATATAGAAATGCAGAATGATAACCTTTATTTTGAATGGAATTTCTCTTCCTTTATACAGTAAGTTTTTTAAGTTGCATGAAAAAAGAAGGCTTTGTGAATATATTTTACTTTTACATGTTCTTTTAAATTTTAATTTCTGAGATTCTCTAAGTCATCATATTTTTTACAAATAGATATAATTCATTGTCCTTTTGCATAAGTTTATTCCCTCATATTTTTGTCTTATTGTTATAGCCAGCATTTCAAACATCATAATGATTAATTTTTCACAAATCCTAGTCTGATATCTCCTTGTGTCATGAAGGTGACCCTGGCTTCTCTAAGGCTATGCAATATTTTCTAGAGGATGAAGATTTATTTTAAAAATTCTACAAATACCTTTATAAACCTTCCATATGAAAGTAGCATGTACCTTATTACTCAGTGAATTTAATGCAAAGGTGGTCATAAGCAAAAAGGCAATAGAAAATTGGAAAATACAGTTCAGGAATAAGGAATATAAGAGGTCAAAAACCTGTATTTTTCATACATGCTCTATGCCTATAAATCATGAATATTTTCTTCTAAAAAGGGTATGAAGGCACTGGTTATGGTGATTATCAAATATCACCAAAAATGAACTATAATTGCATTTTTAATAGACAAGAAATTAGTCTTTTGTGGGAGTGATTTATAATGGTCTGTGAATAGTCAGACCACCAAAGTGAAACCAATGATTAAAATAAATAAAAAATTTGAAGAATAATAATTAGTCAAATGAGTCAATGAACATTCATTAAGGGCACCGTGCTAAATTTATATTTTAATAGGAGAGACAATATTATATAAATGTATATGTATGCTCATGTATATAGATGTATATATTATATAATAAGAGTATTATATTATATTATCATTGACAATATTACATAACATAAAATTATATTTTCACATACAATATTATATACTATATACTATAAATAAATATATGTATATATTAATATAAATTTATATTTATATACTATAAATACATATAGGTACATATATGTATATTTTTACCCACATATATAGATTTGAAGGGAAATAACTTCAAAGGGGGATAGATCTAACAACTTTTGAAGGAAGTGATACTTGAATGAGTCTTAATGGAAAACCAAGAATTATATCTAAGATTTGGAGAGAAAACACACTTCAGGCATAGAAAACAGCCAATATAAAGGCCTGGAGATGGGCAATATGGTATTGTAGAGATATTTTGTGGATAGAATATCTGACCTTGACTCAGGAAGTCTCATCTTTCTGTATTCTAATATGACCTCAGATACTTACTAGATGTCTGATTTTGGGCAAGGTTACTTCATCCTATTTGTCTCAGTTTCTCCTCTGTAAAATGGGCTGGTGTTAAGTGGCAAACAACCCCCAGTATCTTTGCCAAGAAAAACTCAAATGAGATGACAAAGTATCAAATACAACAAAAATGATTGAAAATGACAACAAAGTAAGCAAAACTACATCATAGAGTTCATGGGAGGCAGTAAAATATAGTGACTGTAAAGGTAGAAAGATGGAAGGTTGTGAAAACTTTAAATACCAAAAGAAAGAAAAACATATATTTGATCCATAGAAAGAAAGGAAGATACTAGAATTTATTTAGCAGGGTGATGATGAGGTCAGACCTAAATTTTAAGAAAATAGCTTAATATAAGCCCTACCACAAAAATAAATTCAATTAAAATTGTTAGCCAGATGTTTGCATTTAGCACATCCATTGCAACACACAATGGATACTGAATTATAAAATAATAATGATATTAATATGTAGTTAAATAAAAGTAAATTATATTATTGACATTAATACTTAAAATAAAGTGCAATATAAATTATAATTAAGTATTTGTAAACATCCAAGCCAGCACTTTTGGACAAGAGGTAAATACCTATGCAAACAAATGAACTCAAAACTTATTGCCAAGTGACCAGTTGGAGAACATATGATTCACAAATAACATGCACATCTGGCTGGAAAGAAAGTCTCACCTCTAATCATCACTACGGAGAAGAAAGATAATATAGAACCTGTTTCAGGCACTTATGTTCTTGAAACTGAAAAAGCTTAGTGCACATGAGCAGCTATAAGGAAATGGGTTGGTATAATGCTGCCATTTGTTTTGCAAGGTGACCAAAGAGGTCTGCTAGTAGGGATTCAGCTAGCACTCACATAAAGAACTTCTTTGTGAAGAGAAGAATAGATGAAATAATTATTTCTTCAGGAATGACTACCTATCTCCAGACTCTTGATATTGCAAAAAAAACAGCCATTAAAGGATCTTTTCTGCATAGAAATCAATGACTATATTGAAAAGAGAATGAAGAGAAATCAGTGTGGAAATTTTGTGAAGTGAAGTCTGTGAGAGGTTATGACTTGGGTGAAGAATTCATGGGATAAAATCACAGATAACTGTTGCCAATGCACTATGAGCAGACTACATGGACAAGAAATGCTCATTTATAGAGAAGCTCTATTGCTGGATATGAAAGACTGGGGTCAATATTCCTACAGGAAATGGAGTGGTAAGAATTTCAGACCAGAATTCAGGATTTGGAGAATGTTCCAGAAGAAGATGACATGACTGTACTTGAATAAGTGTAGATATTTTACATGAATAATGAGTTCATGTAAATTGTTGTACATGAAAAAATAAATAAGACATTCACTGAAAATAAGCCCTAATACTTTTTATGTACCAAAAATTAATATAAAACCTGGTGTATTAATACTCAAGTGGTAGGGACAACAATTAAAATACCATTACTACAATCCTAGTGAGAGGAAATGAGGGACTGTGAGAATAAATATATGTATCTTGGAAATATTATATAGAAAGAAATTGGGGCAGCTAGGTTGAGTGGTAGATAGAGTACTGGCCCTGTAGTCAGGAGGACCTGAGTTCAAATCTAGATTGAAACACTTAATAATTGCCTAGGTGTGTGACCTTGGGCAAGTCATTTAACTCCATTGCCTTAAATAATTTTTTTTAAAAAAGAAATTACAAGATTTGGCAAGAGATTGGATATATGAGATGAGGAAGAGAAAATGAGATACCATGGATTAGACTAATATTGTAAAACTGGCTGACTTGAAGGATAGTGATACACCTAAAAATAATAAATAAATTCAAAATAGAGGAAGATTTTGGGAGGAAATAGTGAATTCTGTTTTGGACATATGCTCGGGGACCTATCCCAAGCTTTCGCCTGGATACATACCTTTCCCCGGTCTTCGCACGTCACGGACCCGTTGGTCTTCGGACGCACGGACCCTCCTTTGGGGAAGTAGGGCAATAACTGGACAGAACACCCGGTTGCAGTCTAACAAGCAGGTCTTTATTGCTTACATAGCAGCGAAAAAAGCTCTCCTCTTCCCCAGTCCCCTCCCTTATCTAGTCTTCTGTTCCTCCCCCGAGCTCCTCCCCTGTTCCTCCCTCATGGGCGGAGCCACTCCTGTTACTGGGGCGTTCCCAGCACCCATGTGGGCGGGTTCACACCCTCAGGCGTCTCCTAACCCATAGGTGGCCAAGGTCCAGAGCTGGGTCCAGAGCAATTCCCCCTTTTTGTTTAGACAGGGGTAGTGTCCATTTTTGGTCGTTCTCTGGGATTCTGGAGAAGAGCACGAGGGTCAGCCTTTGATAGCGTATTTTTGCAGCAAGCATATGTAGCAAAAGAGGCAGGATAGAAATAATCATAGTCTTAATATCCTATAATAATAAAATTATTTCAGATCTGAATTAAGCACACATACACAGACATATGTACGAACTCACAGAAAACAATCATTTTTAACCAAGCTGTGACTGATGCCCTGGCCGGCATCAATCCCAGAATATAGGAACATTTTCCTATCCCTCCAGGCCAGTAGAGAGATGTGAAAATGTCTCATTGAATTTTAACTACACATAAGACCGGTCAAGAAAAAATAACTTTTAGAATCAATTAGAATGTCTTGAGGAACCTCTTATATAAATTTATTAAGAACTTTTAAATAACCAATTAATATAAAATTTGAATGCATTCTTAAATAACTCTATAAAATATAATTTTAACTATTCTAGCACACAAAAATGTAGTTATAAGTACAAGCACTGGTGATGTACATTCTTCTTTCTATTTTGCAGTAATATAGGACAGTTCTGGCAGAAGGCCTCAATCCTTAGAGAAAGCGCTGCCTGCAGTCGCTTTCACCAGGAAAGATGAGATGCAAAACGGTGGATAATAAATATTTATATTCGTGCTGAACGAGGAGTGCGATGAATAAGAGACATGGTATCTGCCTTGATGTTGATCAAGGCAGTCTTCATTAGGGATATTAAAAACCGTATCAAGCGGGGGCCAAAAATACAAAGGAGAAATAATATGGCAACAGGACCTATCCAGCTGAATAACCACTGTAAAAATTGTAAATGCTTGAGATAATTAGCAATATTAAAGGCAGCAGTTTGATGATTTGAAAAATCAGTCGAAATATTTCTCAGTTCTTGAAGCAATAAGGCTAACTGATGAATGTCTGATGAAGCATTATGAGATAGTAGTGTACCCTGTAATGCAGCCCGTATCCGAAGCCATGAACCAACAGAAGAAGAGTTGGTAAGATTTACCTGTAATGGAGTGACACACAATGGTTTATATCTATAGTGACAAGGAATTTGGGTTATCAATTCATGGTAAGCAAGCTCATTCCCAATGTAAACTACTACAGGGGCCAAAGCATCTATTTCCTTTTGAAGTGCCCAATTTATATGATTTTGGGTGGTCCACATGGATGATTGCTGGGTCAAGAAGTTCTGCAATACAGATGCCAAATATCCTTGTCGTTGGTAAAGATCCTGAATGTGGAATTCCTCATAAAGTGAGAAAGCAAAATTTATGATATTGAAAGCAAGATCAATCACCTCACGCTTTTGCTCCGAGGTCTCTGACCCACTTGGTTGGAGCCCAAACTGGTTTCTCCTTTTCTTTGCCATCCGGATTTGGATCTGGTTGAATACAAAGATACCTTTGTCCATTTATAATTACCGAGCCTGGGCCATGCCATTGGCCATCTGGGCTTTTCCACAGTACTCGGTTGCCTATTGGGCAGGGAGAGGGATGGCTAGTTGCGTGTGTGTGGAGTGTTTGTGAAGTTCCTGCGAAAAAACGCAAAGCTGGGGAGGTACCATCATCTCTCAATTGAAGAAAATTCATGGTGTATACGGCCTGTGCTAATTGTGTATATATAAGGCGGCCACGACCACTGACTCCCCCTTTTTGTTTAATGAGGAGGGTTTTAAGGGTGCGGTTAGCACTTTCAACTATGGCCTGACCCTTGGGATTATATGGAATTCCCGTTTTGTGTAAAATGGAAAATTCTTGACAAAAGTTTGCAAACGCCTTGGAAGAATATGCAGGGCCATTATCTGTTTTTATGGCTGTAGGAACTCCACAAGTGGAAAAACAGGTTAAAAGATGTGCTATAACATGGCGGGCTGCCTCACCAGGTTGAATTGATGCCATGACAAAATTAGAAAAGGTGTCTATGGAGACATGAATAAGGGTTTTCCCATAGTGAGTAACATCCATCTGCCATAAAGCATTAGGACGGTCTCCTCGGGGATTAATAGCACAGTCAATGTGTGGGGGACGAAATGGAGCACAGCCAAGGCATCGTTTCACTATATCCCTGGCTTGATCTTTAGTGATGCCATACAGATGACGAAGAGAACGAGCTGAAAGATGGTACTTATCATGTGCCTGATGGGCTTCTGAAAGTAAAGGGCATAGCAATGCTCGATCTACCGTATCATTACCACTGTAGATGGGCCCAATAGTAGAGACATGGGAACAGACGTGCAGCACAAACACAGGACAATGACGAGAGAGGAGAAGATTTTGAAGGTCTGCTAACAAAGAAGCAATAGTACTAACACGAGGATTGATAAAAGCTGTAGGGAGTTCTCGAAGTGCTGTAGCACAATATTGACTGTCAGTGATAAGATTAACAGGCATGTCGGCAAGATAAGCAAGAGCACATGTAACAGCAAGGAGTTCATTTTTCTGGGCTGAGGTATACTCAGTGGTAAAAACCCACAATATTTGCTTTTGTGGGACGTAAAAGGCTGCCCGTTTATTTTTGGTGGCGTCTGTGAACACATTTGGTCCATCAACAGGGGTAGGGGAAATAATTCGTAGTGGGGGTTGTAATGGAAGACTGTCCCATCCACGCAGCGTTGGGGGTAATGGAAGATTGATGACCTCACATGAAGTGAGTAGGGCAGCCCATTCAGGGATAGAGTCAGTAAAATAACGAAGAGCACCTTCAGAAGCACAAATATTTAAAACAGGATATTTTCCAAACATACAAAGACAACGATCAGACATAGCTAGGAATAAATTGGCCAGCATCGTAAATTTACAAGGGATGCTTCTTTTACTTCTCTGGAAATATTGCCATTCTAGGACACCTTGCTTTTGACAGGGACAACCAATATGTGACCTTTGATTTAAAATGGTAGCAAATATAGGTTGCTCAGGATCAAATTGAACTATAGACTCATGACACCTGGACAAAATCTGTGTCATGGCCTCTTTGGCTGGTGGGGTCCAATACCGGGGTGAGGTCAATGTGGAATCTCCTTTCAGGATATCATAAAGAGGATACATCAAATCATCAGGAATAGGAACTGTAGAACGTATCCATTGTATGGAACCAATAAGTTTCTGGAAATCATTAAGGGTACTACATTTCTCTAAATTCACTTTTGGGGGTATTCTAGATGCCCTCCCTTCACTAAGGGTGTGACCAAGGTATTGATAAGGGCTAGTATCTTGTATCTTATGAGGAGCCACTTGAAGCCCATATTTACTCAAGGAAAGGAGCATTTCTTTTGTTAATTATTCTAGCTCCGTGGCTTGCTTAGTAGCCATGAGAATATCATCCATATAATGGATTATGATGGCCTTGGGGTACTTACTGCGCAGCGGGTGAACAATAGCTGCAACATAGCTTGGCACATAGTTGGACTATTGGCCATTCCCTGAGGTAATACAGTAAACTGATACCTGATTGACGGGCTTTGAAAATTTTTTGATGGTACCGAGAATGCAAATTTATCCCTATCCTCAGGGTGAAGGGGAATGCTATAAAAACAATCCTTAATATCTATTATCTTTATAACAAATTCTCTAGGTATAAAGGCAGGAGAAGGAAGACCCGTCTGTAGAGGGCCCATAGGGACCATTCTTTTATTCACTGCCCGTAAGTCAATAAGCATTCTCCAGGTGCCAGCTTTCTTTTTTATTACAAATACTGGAGAATTATAAGGGCTGGTGGTAGGCTCAATTCTGTGTTGTAACAATAATTCCTTAACTATATCTTTTAATGCGGTGAGCTTCTCCGTAGAAAGGGGGCCACTGTTCCACCCACACAGGGTTATCACTCCTCCAAGTAATCTTTGGGCAGCTCACCATAACAGTAGCCCCTAGGAGTTTGTTGCCAAATGTTCAGGGGTGGTAAGATACAATTGTAACTGATGTAACAAATCTCTACCCCACAGGGCAGAGCCTAGTCCCATAATCTTTAAGGGATGAATAAAACCACTTTGTCCTTCATAACTCCATCTTAAATGACGCTCTGCTTTTCTAGCCCCTTGGTGGCCTCCCACCCCCAAAATAGGGGTGGTAGATGACATAAGTGGCCAAGAGGGGTCCCACTGTGCTGAATCAATAACAGAGACATCAGCTCCAGTGTCGATCATTCCTGACACTAATTTACCTTCTATATTTATCTGTATAATAGGCCGTTGTGATCGGACTTCAGTGCACCAATTTACTTGTGGGACACTCTCACTCTCAATCCATGGCAAAGATATTCCTCGACCAATAGCCATGCCAGGGGGAAGGGTTACTGGGTAGCAGTGTGGGTTGGTAAGGTATACAGTAGTGTCACCAGATGGCAGTAGTTGGGTGTGGACAAGTACAGGAGAATATCCTGTAGCACCCACTATTAGTCGGGGAAATGTGGCCGGGACCACTTCTATAGATGCAGTACTCCAGGTGGTGATTATTAATGAATCCTCTTCCTTTCCCTGCTCAGCAACTGTTAGAATAGTTTGACCTAGATCCTCTCGTTCTGTAGTTCCCTCTGATATCGCTCCTGCACCCCTTTTGGTTCCGGGTCTGGCCCCATGGGCATCTCTGAGGCTACTGTAATCGGATAGGCTCTGGTGTCGGGGCCCCCACGGGGAGGGCCCCTCCTCCTGTTTCCTGGAACCAATGTTTTCTTAGATCTACAGAACTTTGCCATATGTCCGCCTTTTCCACAGGAATAGCAGGTGGGCTGTTTATTGCCCTTCTTTTGACCTGCACGACACTGTGCCTTAAAATGCCCTTCTTTTCCACAATTAAAACAAACGCCCTTTCGTTGTTTAAGGCCTTCACTAATCCCCTGAGCTATGGCTATCTCCATGGCTTGGTGTTCTCTACTTTTAGGGGGGGCCTCTAAGAGGCGCTCGATTATATCACTTATGGAGGGATTAGCGCCCAAACCAGTCAAGAGCTGTTGATATTCAGGGCGAAGACCCTCTTTTACCAACTGCGGAATAAGCAGTTTGGAACCAGCTGCGTGTCCTAAAACACATACGACTGTTTCTTGTACCCTGCTGATAAAATCTGTAGGGGTTTCATTGGCTCGTTGTTTAAGATCAATAAGTTTCTCCCTTTCTGCCCCTTGGTCTTCTAGCTTCCCAAAGGCTCTGACATGGCAGAGTTGGATAGCTGCGAATACCATAGGCTGTAAATGTATTTGGTCTCCAGGTCTTTTCCATCTTCCTGTCCCTGTAATTATCTCATAAGCCTCATCAGGGTTGTTGATACCTCTCTCTTCTATATACTGTTCTGCCTCTCTCTTTACAAGGGCAGTAAAAGTAACTGCTTGTCCTGGGGTGAGCACTGCACCAGCAACCTCTTGCCAATCATAAGGGGTCCGGGGCCATGCAGCAGTGGCATTAGTTAATAAATGTTTCACATATGGCGAAGAGGGGCCGTACTTGGCAACAGCTTCCTTGAGTTCTTTCAATACTTTAAAAGGAACTGGCTCATGACAGCGATTGCCACCCTGGCCATCATCAAAAACAGGACAAAGAGTTGGAGTAATACCCCAATCTTCCCAATCTACAATTTCCCCTTCTTCAGCAGCCGCTTTAAGACTGCGTGCTATGAGACTTTCTGGAGCAGGACCCCTAGAAGAGCCAAAGGTGAAACTGGCTCCGTGTTTCAGAGTCATAGCGGACAGAGAGGTGGAGACTTCTTCCTCATCTGTCTCTGCCTGTGGGTGTGGCCTAAACACCTCCTCCTTTCTCAATGTTTGCTGCGCCACAGTCCTGGGTCTTAATTTCTGCTGCGCCACAGCCCTGATTCTAATTTCCTCCATATTCTTCCTAGCTCCATATTTATTATGTTTCTTATAAGTTTCTCTAAGTTCTGCCCAAGGATAAATCGGAGTAGGATTATTACAACCCTCCTCCTCAGAAGATTCTCCTAACGATTCTCCCACTTGTGTGCCAATTGTTTCTCGCCCACAGGGACGAGGACCCCCCTGTAACATTGTATTTATGAGAGAATAAAAGGAGAAGTCCTGGTCAGTTAGGATTCCAGGGCATGACTCATCAAAAGAAGCCAACTGCTGCCCAACTGTCTCCCAGTTCTCTTTAGTAATCCCTGAATGTTCTAACCAAGGGGAGAACCCCCACACCTTATCTACAAATTCACAGCACTGCTTAATATGTGGCTTAAATTGATGCCGCTTGCCTAATTTATATAACTGACAAGCTAGAACTGCCTTTTCTTCGGGTCTAATCAGGGGAAAACCCATTCCCTGCCCCATAACTTCGTCCCAGATTAATCTCAAGTTAATCTGAAGCTGTCCAGCTCTTCCTGTTAAGGGAGGCCAGGCAGAAATTCCCTTGGTCCCTGTTCAGGGCGCCAGACATACTGCATTTAAGATGCTAATGGGACATCCACTTGAGATATGCAATAGGTAATTGGTGATGCAAGCTGGAGCTCTAAAAAATACTGGGGTTAGATAGATTTAAGAATCAGTTGCATAGAAATAATTACTAATTATATAGGGTTAATGAGATCCCCAAATGAGAGAAAGAATATAAAGAGACCAGGATTAGAATGTCTCAGATTATCTGGCATACACACACACACACACACACACACACACACACACACACACACACACATAAAGACTGAGGACCAGTCAGACAGATTCAAGAAAAAATTAAGAGAGGATAGAATCTATGTGGAAAACGCAAAGGGAGCCAAAAGCATTAAATGCTGGATAGACATCAAGAAAGATGGAAATTGAAAAGTAGTCATTAGATTTGTTTATTAAAAGGGAGAAAATTTAGGGAGAAAATTTTTGCTGAATAGTGTTCGGAAGCCATATTGAAGCATTTAAAATAAAAGCCAACCAAGAAATTCTAGGGAAGGAAATGGCAATCATATAGGGAAATGAAAGTATTTCAAAAGAAATCATATAGCAAAATTGAAGGAAAATAACTGGCAAGTAAAAAAATTAATATTATTAGTTCCAATATCCAAAAATCTTATTCAAAAGCATTTCAATTTAGGGTAATTTCCATTTTAAATTCCATCTCTATGCTGAAATAAACAGAATAATTTTAAAATTTAAAAATAGAAAAAATTAAAATTAATTTTTATATGAATGTATTAAATTTATACTATGCTTCAGCAAATTATACTTTAAAATAAACAAATAAAAAAACAATACTATCTAAACTTAAAGCAAAAAAGAAAAAAGTTATTCCATTGGCACATTTCTGCCTCATAACCAGCAGGTGGTGCTGTCACTTTCAATTGCCCAATATTTTTATTATTTTTTAAATAAATGATCTTTATTGATTAATATGTATGAGGTCTAAATCAGAGCTAATTCTCAATGGAATAGATTATTTGAACTAAAGTCAGGCAGTGGTAACACAGTTTAGTATTTCTATTTAAATTGTATTCAATGAATCATTTCAGAATATTATTACTATTATTATCATTATTACCACAGTGCTAAGGAAGTTTTAAATTTTATTCACTTCTATTTTACTATAAATTTCTAAGCATTGATGCATAGTATCTTTATTTTTTATTTCAAATACATCAGTATGCAAGCTGTATTTTCCATATCAATTTGACCAATAAAATGTCAGGTATTTTATAAAGATATAAGATAGTAGTTGCACATTAATTCAGATTTCCTTTTAAAATATTCCAGTCTATGAACTCTTTCAGTCTATAAACGATTTCATTCAGAGAAGTATTTGGGGTAATATTATTTAATCATATGTTATTTCATGTACATCATCCTTAATAAGCATAAAAGTCTACACTTGTTTCAGGTCTTAGGAATATATTAGCTAAATATATCATGTTCTTATTAGACTTCAGAATTTTGTTTTTCTTGGACAAAAGTACTTTAAGAATACAAATTCTTGGCAATGTAGTCAACTCTATTATCTTTGATTCTAGGAGGGATTATTATCTTTAATAACAGAACTGTGGATCATTCTTCCCTTTTTTTTCAAACACCAGACTTTTCTTCCTGCAACAGCACCTCTTGTAGGCATTGGAATTCAGAAATCAAATTCCAATTCCAAAGAGCTTCTGAACTGGCATGCTGTTACCCTGACTTTAGGATCTCATTGCTAGACTTGCAACAGCATCTGGTCTGGGAGACGGTTACCAATATTGTCATAACTGGAGTTCCTAGATTTGTAGACTACGATGTCTATTGTCTATAATTGGGAGTTGTCTCTAGGCTAATAACAGGTACAATCTTTCTTTGAGTTTCTTTTATGGGCTTATGAAGAAGTCAGTCAGAGAAAATCCAAATAAATGAAGACATCTTCTCTAAGGGATCCAACATCCTTACTCATGCTACATATTCTAGGAGATGGGGTAGAGCTGGAGGAAAGGGGTCTAGTATCACATTCTTTGATATTTAGTAGCTTTGAGCTATTAATGCAATCAAAATAATAAGATATTTCTCTCTGTTCAGCTCAGCCTTTCAGTGGCAAAAATTAAAACTAATTTTTAAACATGAGGACAATTCTGAGCTAATTCTTTTCTTGTCCTCCAATTTAATACAATTAGATGAATCAATGCACCTTTGTGAAAAACCATAGATTTTTATCAGTGTTAAATTGTCAAAGAAAACAGAAATTATAATATTTACTGAGAGAACAAAAGATAAAACAATAAAGTATTAGAAAAAATGTTCACAGTAAAGGCAAAGAGGGAGAAAAAACTAAAACTTTCCTAGTTCTCCTGGAGCAATGACAATATGATATTTCTCTCTTCTTGTTCCCAGAAAGCACTGGACAGGAGTCTGAGTTATGCAAGCAGAACCTAGCGTCTGATAGCAGCTTCTGTTCTCAAGAATGCTCGAAGGCAAAATGGATCCAATTTCTATATTAGTCATATTTATTCTCTCTGTGAGAAACAACTTCATCATACTTGTATTCTCCATCATCATTCTCCAATTAATCACTTTTCTAGCCCATTGTTGGCATGCCTGAAAAAAAAAAGAGAAGAGAAAAGAATAGAACAGAAAAGAAGAGAAAAGAACAGACTAACTCTCTAACGCACATCAATATACATCTCCAGATAAAAGAACACTACCTTTCTCTGGATTATAATTGCTATGACTCCATGGTCCCAATATAGAAGCATGATTATATTCTAAATATAGAGAATACTTTTTTAAAAAATAAAAAATCTTCTAATTCTGTAGATTTCTCCATCATATTCCTGTGACCTTCTCAGTCTGGAAGATTTTTTTTTTCATTTCTCAGGTCCCCTGTTCCATTTGATGAGTTCCTCCTGGAACCTCCATTTTAAGAGCCCAAGTTATCCAATTCTTATTCCTTCAATTCTCTCACTACTCCATTCCTGATTTCATATTTTTTCCATGCAGGTACTTTCACTATTCGACCACCCTCATTGACGCTTAATATCTGTCTTCCTTTCATCTCCCTTTTAGGTGCTGTATTTTCATATGGGAATGTACATTCTCCTGAAGTCAGGAAATGACTCTTTTTTTCTTTTATTTGTATTCTTATCACTTAACGAAGTACCTAATATATAGTAAATAATTAATGATTGTTGACAGACTAAAAATATAAGTGTGACAAAATATCAATTGTAACAAAGGTGTAAGTCATTTACAAATAATCTATGTGAATACAGTCAGACTATTGTCTTATTAGAGGAAGATGAAAGCTAATACCAAATTAGGAAAAAAATAATTTAAAGGTGATATTGAAAAATATTTTTATCAATTTAAACAAGCTATTGATGGGGGGGATGAGAAATGGTACCTTCTCTATTAAATTTATGAAATCAATCATAGTAGTAGGGAGACAGAAGAAGCTGGAAATCTCTTTACTCAGTGTAAAAGGCAGTCAAGAGCAATAGATATAAATTCATTTGTAAAAGTCTCTATATTGTTTCTAGATATTCATCCCTTCTGCCCATTAGTGGACCAAAGTGGTCATAATTTTATTGTATATCAAATTTGTGAGATAAACAGTATTACCTCAAATGCCTAATATATTGATTTTATTATATATCTAATATTTATGCTAAATTGATATGTAGAATTGTTAATATCTGCCTGAACTCACCTTGCTCAAAATCTCAGTCTGCCCTAGTCCAAATTGGCTTAAAGTTGCAAATGAAAGACTATGGTGCTATAGTTCATGGTCTTACCTTCCTTCCATCCCAACCATTGACATTAACTAGCTAACCAGTTTAATCTGGTACTCATTCATTGACTGCAAACAAGTAAACAGCTTAAACTAGAAGCCAACCCACCTAGCCAAGATAGTTCTTCAGTCCTTGAGTGTCCTAGTAAAAGCTAAGCGAGGTTTTATCTTCCCAAAAGGATGACATACTGGTTAGTCCTGATTTGTGTGGTTCTGATTTTCTAGCCAAGATTACTAGAAGCAGTTGGGGTCCCTAAAGCAATTAGCATTCCCTAATTGTCAGAGAAGGTAACACCTGAAGGTCAACTCAGTTTTCCCAGGGGCAGTCAATCATAAGGTTTCCCAACTACTCTGGTCTCCCACTATAACTCAATAAAATGCTTTATTCTATACTATTTGGTTCCCTGGTTTTTCTGAGGTTGCCAGAGTGACCCACTTTATTAATAGCTATGAGTTGCACTATTAATAAATTGTTAACTTGCCCAGAGAAAACACATTTTAGTTTGCCTCAGTTTTATTCTACTCAACATAGAGTAAAAGGCTGGTAATAGTACTGGGATGATACTCACAAGACTTTGGGTAAAATTGAGTAATGAAACTATCATATTTCCCCATGTATAAGAAGTACCTTAATTTTGGGGCCCCAAATTTGAAAAAAAAATGTATTCCATAAGGTTATTGAACTCAATTTTTATTCATCATAAAATTCCTATAACTCCTCATCACTGTCAAAACTCCCCATGCATTAGCTTGTCCTCAACTTATTTTGATTACAATGTTCAATATTTGATGATGAATGCCTGCCTCAGGAGAGGCTCTAACTGCTCGCCTGCCTGTGCTCTTGTCTGGGGTTGACCACCAGCACTCCCTGGACAAGTCTGGTACATGGAGACATGCTCAGTCCATTCTGTTTCATGAACCTGAAACACCAGTTGTGTCCTTTGGAATCAGTCACTTCTTTTTCATCAGCAATTCTTCTTACCTCCTGCTGAACCTTCTTTGTGGACACAAGAATTTCACTGGCCCCCCTGCTATTCAATCCATCTCTTCACTTCCCTCTCTAACTGAGGCCATTTTGCTGACTTGCATTTTTCAGGAGGATTTCTTCTTCCCATAGTCGATCTCCGATTGATTTCTCAGTTGGAGAAGGACCCAAGCTAACATTCAACAGCACAATTTTCATTCACTTTTGCAAACTGGATCACTTTGAACTTGAATTCAGCTCTGTATGAAAATCTTTTCTGAGCCATTTCTAGGCCGAATGTGGCAAACTTTAATCTAATATACCAGTAACAAATGCAAAACAATGAGTGCAAAGAAAACAAGAACAAAAAAGTGAGAAATGCAAGTAAAAAATCTATGTATGTTCCCAGTTCTTAGACCCCAATTTTTTTCAAAAAAGGGTATACCTTATACAAGGGGAAATTCAGTGTAACTACAGAGTTGAAGAATGTAACACAAGTTCAAGGAACAGTCACAAATTTGAACATCAATATGAATACACATCTTGAAGCTCAGAATATAGCACTGAGTATTCAAGGAAATTATATATCATATTTCATCTTACAGACCTATGGATACTTTACTTGTAAATGTTAAAACAAAGGTGAAATATAAGAAATGGAAAGCTGCTATAGGAATATGAGAAAGTTGGAATGGAAGTATTTGTGGTTTTGGGAGAGAAAGAACAAGTGTTGAATGAAACTTCTAAAATTACTGATGCATTGCCAAAAAAGAATTTTATTTTGTTCTTCTTTACAATATGTGGTATCTATCATCAACTAAAATTTCAGTTTTCTAAGATATTTTCTTAGTGTTCTAAAAGAGAAATAATTTAACAATTTCAAGACTGATTCAAGTTATAGTTTTTTAAATTCTGGTTTAGCCAATCATATTTTAGTTAAGAAACATGATATCTGAAAATTAAAACAATGCTGAGGTATCATCTCATACTTATCAGATTGGCTAAAATGACAAAAAGGGAAAATGATCAATATTGGAGAGGTTGTGGGAGGATTGGGACATTAATTCATTGCTGGTGGAAATGTGAACTGATCCAACAATTCTAGAGAGCAATATGGAACTTTGTCCAAAGAACAATAAAACTGTTCATATCCTTTCACCCAGTCATTCAAATACTAGGCCAATATGCAGAAGAAATCATAAAAAATGGGAAAAGTCCCACATGTTCCAAAATATTCATAGTAGCTCTTTTTCAATGACAAAGAATTGGAAATTGAGGGGTTGCCCATCAAATGGGAAATGCTTAAACAAGTTATGGTACATGAATATTATGGAATATTATTATTCTAAAAGAAACCATAAATGGTCACTCTCTGCCCCGACCCGCCGGGCAGAAAAGTGGGGTGTCGAGGAGGACCCAGCCTGAAAAGGAATGGGTGAGAATAAGGAGAGTGAGACCCAAGGATGGTGGATAAGGTCTGAGTTTATTTGAGAAAATACATGCTTATATTGTAGAGAAGGAACAAGGGGATTAGCTTAGGGGTGGGGTTGGTATGCCTTGGCCTGAGAGAAGGGATAGTCTTTGATCTGTTTGTTCTTGATAATGGAGGGTGAGGCCTCTTTTCTTTATCTTGGCCCTTGGTATGCCTGGAATTTTGTTTGCTCCTTTTATCTTATCTGACAGGGGGCTTCTTGGCTCCTGGTATGTCTGGAATTTATTTGCTCTTTTTATGGGGGCTTCTTGGCCCCTGGCAACTCTCTAGAGAAGCATGGGATGAATTACATGATCTGATGCTGAGTGAAGGGAGCAGAACCAAGAAAACAATGTACATATTAACAGTAACATTGTGAGATGATTAACCTTGATCTATGCAGCTCCTCTCAGTAGTTCAGAGAGCTAGGAACCTATTAGACTGGCTATGGACATTGCAATCCCCATCCAGAGGAAAAAAAAACAAAACAAAAGAAAACCAAAAACCCTTTAAAATCTGATGAATACTACATCTACTTTTTAAAAATGTCTTGTGTATTTCTTTCCCTTAATCCTAATTCCTTATACTAAAAATGACTGATCTGTAAACATGTTTAACACAAATGTATTATGTACAATATTAACCTGAATGTTCACAGCTGAGGGGAGTGGGGAGAAAAGGGAAGGTAGAAGGAAATTTTGTAACTTAAAAATATACATAGGCAGGGGCTGCTAGGTGACACAGTGGATAAAGCACCGACTGGCCCTGGAGTCAAGAGTACCTGGGTTCAAATCCATTCTCAAAAACTTAATAATTACCTAGCTGTGTGGCCTTAGGCAAGCCACTTAACCCCGTTTGCCTTACAAAAAAAAACCTAAAAAAATATACATAGGCATATGAATAAATGATGAGAAACTTTTATAATATGTATTTGGAAAAATAAAATACCAATAAAAAGAAATAGAATATCATATACATGAAAGATATTATTGAGTAATGCCCTTATCTTTTATTTACACTAAATCTCCATTATAATAACTGTCTTTTCTTTAGGATCATATAGAAATAAAACAGTGAAGTTTGTTTGATATTTCAGAAAGTAAAACCCTCTTGGAATATCCAAAATGAGCTTTATCCCCAGATTTTAATCCTCTGCTGGAGTATTATAAGGGAAATTTCAAGATACTGATATTTTACAAATAGAAGACAACTCTTAAATCAAGAATTAGTGCCAAAATGATAGCATTATTCATTACACATTTCCATTCAAATATTTTTTAGAAGTTGTCAAAATAACAAATAATTTAACAGAGTCCACTTTTGAAGTGAAATTATAAGTACATTAACATTTTAAAGAAATTTTCAGAAAATGAAATTTTGGAAAATTATTAACAGCATCAAATAATAAAAGAGTGAGAAGCAGTGGGGAGGGAAAATGTTTACAAAAAGTTGAGTGAGCCAAGTACCATTATCCAAAAGGCACTTAAAATGAACCTGGAAGAAGAATTTAGAGATAAAAATTGAAAAGTGTGTCAAGATCTATATTATAAATGTTTATTCTTTTCTACTAATGAAAATTGAATCACCATATTTGGTCTCTCTGATTAATATACCTTATATATACTATATGAGAAAGTAGAAATAGAAGTAAAGACATCACAAATGAGAAGATCAGTTGTCCTAGGTTAAAAATATAGAGAGAGAGGTCATTGCTGGAGGGCATCTAATTTTAAGGACAGTTATGGATTGAATATTGAAATATATAAAAAGTTGGATATCATACACAGAAAAAATTCATTGAAAAAACCAATGCTGACAGGAAAAATTTTTCTGAGACTATAAATAGTGCTACTCTATCTTTAAGAGATGAATGGAGTATTAGGAAAAAAGGTAGATTTTGTTAGCAATTTTGAAGTGAAAGCTGAAAAAAAGGCTTACTATGAGATATTTCTTCCAATAGTGACAAGTAGAAGATATGGTTTTGACGTTTGAGTTCTGAGGTGCAATGAGATAAATGTGTACATACTACTAAAAATGATCATTTGAGAAAGTATTTCTTGTCATGACTAAAGATTAGAAAAGTTAAAAATAAAGGAGAAAGAGAGCTGTGTTTATTTTTCTGATGAGTTATGTTCACCTTTATGTTTCAAAGATTTTTGAGGGAAAATTTGATTTGACATCATAAAAGAAACACAGTGATATGTGATTGAGTTTTTACTACTGAAGGGTTATAAATCACAGTTCTAGTAAAGGCTCAAAGAAATTGATATTTTGTACAACCCTGATTGTTATAAATGCTTTGAACATAAAACCTGTATTATTATTATTATTTACTTCACTGATTAATTACATATGTCTTAATTTTGATATTCATTTAAGCATGAGATTAAGACAGTTTATTGCTTATGGAAATAAAAATAATTACAGGAAAATGAGGTTTCTTCAATTAATTATGAAATACTTAATGAATTGTGGTGGAAGTTCAATATAATTAATTTAATTAAATTAAAAAGAAATCACTAACTTATTACTGAAAAAGAAACTGAGCAAGCAAACTGACATTAGTTTTCTTTAGAGCTTGGTATGATAAAATTAAATATACCAATGAGTCTAGTAGCAGGCTGAGGGATGACATGCAGGTGAGTGTGGGTGAACTTTGTTCTTATTGACCTTGAGAACTTGTCCATCTATCACTTAGCCATAAACCCACATAAATCATTAGTATTTCTATATATGAACAACAAAGCCTAGGAGCAAGAAATAGAAAGAGAAATTCCATTTAGACAACATTAAATACTTGGTAATCTACCTCCAAGATAAACCCAGGAACCATATGAACACAATTATAAAGCACTTCTTACCCAAATAATGTCATATATAAATAATTGGAAAATATCATTTGTTCATGGTTAGATCAAGCTAATATAATAAAAATGACAATTCTACCCAAATTAAATTATGTATTCAGTAACATGCCAATCAAACCACCAAATAATTATTTTACTAAGCTAGAAAATATAGTAACCAAATTCATCTGGAGCAACAAAAGGACAAGAATAGCAAGGAAACTGATGAAAACAAAAAAAGTAAAGGAAGGTGGCTTAAGTCTATCAGATCTAAAACCATACTATAAAGTGGCAGTCATCAAAACTGTGTGGTACTGGTTAAGAAATAGAATAATGGATCACTGGATTAGGATACATTCAAAAGAAACAGCAGTAAATTATGACAGCAATCTACAGTTTGACAAATCCAAAGACATTTGCTTCTGGAATAAGAATTTACAATTTGACAAAAATTGTTGGGAAATAGTATGGCAAAAACTAGGCATAGACCCATCCTATATCAAAATAAGACCAAAATGGGAATAGGGTTTAGACATAAAGGGTGACACCAGAGATAAATTAATAGACCAAGAAATTATCTATTTGAACTGTGGAAAGGGGACAAATTTATAATAAAATAAAAAACCGAATACATTATATACATTATAAATTGCATACATTATAAATTTATAATCAAGTAAGAAATAAAATGCAATATAAATAAAGAATTGGAAATTAAGGGGATGCCCATCAACTGGGGAATGATTAAACAAGTTATGGTACATAAATACTATGGAATATTATTGATCTATAAGAAACACTAAACAGTCAGACTCTAGAGAAACATAGAATGATTTACAAGATCTGATGCTGAGTGAAGGGAACAGAACCAAAAGAACAATGTACACATCAACCACATTATGAGATGAACAGCCCTGATGGAAGCAGCTCCTCTCAGCAGTCCAGAGGATTAGGACAACTGTATTTGACTGGTTATGAACTATATTATCCCTGACCAGAGGAAGAAAAAAGAAAACAGAATCCTTCAGAATATGAGGAACATAACATTCATTCACTTTTTTAAAAATTTCTCATATATTTCTTTCCCTTAATCCTAATTCCTCATACCCAAAATGGCTGACTTGTAAACATGCTTAACACAGATGTGTAAATACAATATTAACCTGACTAACCCCTGAGGGGAGGGAGGTAGGAAGGATGAGTGGAAGGAAATTTTGTAACTAAAAAATATACTTCAGCATATGGATAAATGTTAAAAAAAAAACTTTCATAACTTGTATTTGGACATGGAAAGCATGAATGAAAACAAAAATTTTAAATTTAAAAAATTGACTTAAAAGAGCAGAGAATATCATATAGAGAAACAATTTCATTAGTAATATTAATATTTGATACCACTCTTGTGGAGAATGCTCATTATAGAATCCAATGTGAAGTGGGATTCTATTTGGATAGTGAAAATTTCCTATTTGCATATAATAATAATAATAATAATACCTAATTCTGTCAAGATCTAGAATTTTGACTCTCAAAGGTGATCAACAATAATTCAAAACATTTAGACCTATCTACTTAGGAAAAAACCAAATGGACAAATTATTGTTGTTAAGATTTATCTGATACTAGATAGAAAACTCATAATACTGATCCAAAAGTACAAATAGCTTGGAAAAGTCCTACAGGTGGACAATGATCTGGGACAAATAAAATGAGAGTGGGTTATATTTAAGGAAGATTTTTTTGGGGGGAGGAGCTTATCTATGATTTCACTGAGACAGAAAATGTGAGTTAGAACATTATCTTCTCTGAAATTTACAATCTTAGATAGTTTAACTGATTTACCAAGATTTACCAAGGTAATAACTCAGCTACTTTGTCAGAGCTAGAATTTAAATCTATGTCTTTCTGACCCAAAGACCTACTATTTCTTCCATTACATCATGCTACCTTTCTTAAGACATTGCACTATACTTTTAATGACTCTTCATCTGTCTCAGAAACAGACTCATCTTTTTAACACCAGTATTATTCTACTTATTGCTACAGGTCTAGAGAATTTAGAATTTAAGAAAAGTCTATATGCAAAGATAAATAGAATAAACAGTTTCTCTCAGTTCCAGCAGGACCACCTGCAGTAGTTCATCAGCCAGAGTCATGCCTTATATGTTATGTCTGACCAGACTAGGAGTCAAATAGTCACTGCTGTCTGATCCTGGCCAATCAAGCTCATTTGTGATAGCCAAGGTCCCAAACCCAATGACCAATCTTCAAAATGCTGAAAACAGTATCTATGACTTATGATTTTGAGGTTGCATATTTAAGGTTAGACTATATAATCAATCAGTAAACTAACATTCATTAAGCAACTACATGTTAATCACTATAATAAAAACAGCTGCCCTAGTTAGTTCAGTGGAGCCTCTACCCAGATCAAAGCCATGATGCTGGAAATTTCTTAAATAAATGAGCCCTTCACATAGAATATGTCAAAGTTCCTCCTTGATGCTACAAATGTCTGTTCCCCTTTTCTTCTGTCAACTCTAATAAAGTTCTTTTAGCTATCACATTTTGCTTCCCATTGTCCTAACACTCTCACATTTCAAACCTGGACCCTCCAAGAACAGCAAAATCTCTCAAAAAGTAAGATAGTTATTGTTATTTGGCTGTTTCAGTCATTTCTGACTTTTTCATCATCAAAGGGACAATTGAAATGTGCTGGTGAATATAGAATTGCACAAAAGACTTATCAGATTTATTAAAGAGAAAAAATACAAGATCAGAAAATAAAAAAGAGGGGACAACCCAAGGATTCCACTGTCTTCCAGACAATGTCAATATTCGTTAAAAATAATTTTTTAAAAAATGGATTCTCCTCTGGTGAATTTATAGGAGAACATTCACAAGAGTTGTACAGAATGAAATCAAGAGAATGAGTTAACATCTGTAACTTTGTAGGGAGTATCCACATTGATAACATTAAAGTGTCAAAATGGCAATCTCTTTTCCCATCATTAGATTTTAATATTCCTGAGGGCCACATCTGGGTCTTATCTTTTTTTTTATTATTTCCAGCATCTAGCACAAGATTTTGCAGATAGTAGGTGCTTATCAAGTTAGTCAGAATCTTAGAATTGCCAAACTATAGGGTACTTATATTAGACAGGGGGGATATTGATCCAAAAGGTAAAAGGTATGTCCAAAGATGTTTTAATGTGACTTCAGAATCTAAGTTTGCTTACTATTGATATAAGAATAAGCTCAGGATGCAGGGAGGGAGGGAATGTGGGATTTCCCAGATGACAAAGCTGTCAGTATGGTAATGGCTTCTGACACTAGGTAATTTTGTTGTTGAAGCAATGCTTTATTAAAATATTGTTTTTAAATTGTCATGTAATAATATAGGGCACAGTTTTCACACAAATAAACTTTATTTAAGCCCCTGAAGAAATATTTGATGCCTTAACATTATATACTGATTTTTCCTTCTATTACACTTTATGGTAATTTTCTGAGCTTGGAGTAACTCAAAACGAATAGAGACTCATTATATTTTCAGTAGTTTTGGAATTTAATAGCTTGAAGCAGTTTATGGAAGACAAATGATTTGTTCCATGAGTTTCTTGAGAAATATAAAACATTATTATTTTATGATATTTTTGTGAGTAGAGAAATAGTTTTTTGTATTTTAAATAAAGAAAATATATTTTAATTTGCATGTTAAAATTATATTAGTCATGTTTCATCAAAGTCAATAATTTTTATTTTCTGAAAGACATAAGTATTTTGAATTATATTCTGTCTCTGCTACTGTTTCCATTGCCACTTTAGAAAACTATGTTGTATAATCTATGATTTGGAAAGAATCTAGGAGGTCAACCTTCTATTCATTGACCCATCATATCAGCAGGTGGTTAGAGATATGTAGACTTTGAAATTGTACACAAGATAATAAAGATAATTTGGAATGTGTGTGAATTTTTCTTTGTTTTCATAGTTTATATTATTATAGAAATTTATCCTGTTCATATGGTACTAATGAGGCCAGGCTCACTAGTTTAATATTCCTAGGGACAGTTTTTAACTTTCCTATCCCATGATCACAGAGTGGAACAGAATCCTGAGGAAAAATTTTACCTCAATTCTTTTGAATAAAGGAATAACCTCTCCTCAAAGTCACCTAAATAGTTATAAACCAGCCAAGAATTTCACCCTTCCATTCCCTTTCCCTTTCCTTTGGACTCATTTTCCCTTTTCTTAGTACTTCTCTTCCCCTTTCATTGTTCCCACATTGTTTGACAAAGAACAAAGAAGTTCAATTATTTTTTATGGGTCTTATTTTCTTTGTCTGTAAAATAAATAGGATTCCACAACCCCAGATTTGATTTGTTTTGCATTTCTTTTGTTATTTTCATGAATTTGAATGAATTAGATTGGCTTTCCTTCAGGATTAACTTTAAATCAACAGACATTTATGAAACTCTCTTTTTTATGTAACATTTTTCTAGACTGTGATAAAGTAACAGAAATAATATGGTTATTTTAAGATTTTCTTTATTGTTTTAATTTTGAAAGTACAAACATACTATCCATATTAGGCCATTATTCTTATCCAATTCTATTCATTATGACTTTTCCTAAAATTTAGGCACTTTTATTATTATTTTGCTATTTATTTGAATTTTTCTCATATCTCAAGTTTTTTGGCATTAGGAAACCTAACTATCCATAACATCTTCAAGTAAATTAACTTCCTGCTCTTTTTAATGATACAGGCTGTTTTTTAAAAATCATAGTTTGGGTTTAGAGAAAATGTTATTTGACTTCATAATGGTCCGGCACTGATGTTCTTATTTCTACCTATGCCTTTATTTCAACCTCATTCCCTTTATCATTTGGACAGGTATCTGAAGCTTATATATGACACGAGAAAACTTCAAAGTCCCAGGGCCAAATAATTGATGAAATACCATAATTATTACATTAGAGTTAGCTTTTATACACAAAATATCAGGTAATAAGTCTGTCTTAGAAGTAGTTATAACTCAATATAAAATCACTTCTATTTCTATGTTATTAATATAATTATTATTATTTTAGTGAATTTCCATGAGCCTGAAGATTGCTTGAATGGCTACTAGATGTTATCTACCTAGACTTTCACTGCTTAGCTAACATTAGAGCATTAAACCTGGAATCAAGAAAATCTGAGTTTAAATCTGGTAGTCATTTAACTTCAATTTTCTTATCAATAAGTGGAGGGACAATTAACTCCCAGAGTTGTTTTGAGGATCAAATGATATTTTATAAATGATGTATGTGGAAACACTTTGAAAAACTTGATGGATTATGTAAATGCTAGTTGTTACTATTATTGAAAAAGTAACACTTCAAAAATAATTATTAAAATATTAAATGTCTGAGGTCACATTTGAACTCAGGTCCTTCTGATTCAAGAGTTGGTGCTCTATCCATTGTACAACCTAACTGCCTCCTCATTACAGATTTTTAAATATATTTTTTCATTAAACTATTCCCCAATTACATGTAAAACATTTTTAACATACATATTTTATTTTAATAAAATTTCAGTTCCAAATTCTCTCCCTCCCTTTCGGTACTTACCATCCCTGAAAAGGCAAGCAATCTAATATTGATTATTTATGTGAAGTCATGCAAAATATGTCTCCATCTTTAACATGTTGCAAAAGATAACCCAAACCAAGAAAGAAGAAGAATGGGGAGAAGAAGAAGAAAAAGAAAAAAAGGACAAGGAGAAGAAGAAAGAAGAAGGAGTTGGAGGAGGAGGAGGAGGAAGAGGAGGAGAAAAATAAAGTTTTAAAAAAGTAGATTCTTCAATATACACTCAAAATACATAACTTCTCTGCAGGTAGTATTTTTCATCAGGCCCTTTTGAGTCATTGAAAGATTTATGTATAGAAAAAAGTTATTCTGGAAACTGTAAAAGATGATTTGTGATAAGTTAAAATAACATGAAAGTATTCAGGAGGTAATAATGAAAGCCTAAGCTAAAGATGGTAGCAGTAGGAATAGAGAGGACAGATTTAGGAAATACTGTGAAGGTAGAATCAACAGGAGTTATTAACCCATTGGGTATGAGAATGTTAAGGAGTAAAAATTAACCTGAATATTTTTGAAATGAGAAAAAAAGGTGAATAGTGATGTCAATAGCTGCAGTAAAAACAGAAGTAGAAAGAAGTTTTACAGGTGGAAAATATATTTTATATTTTTTGTCCATTTTCCTTATTCTCTAACTAAGGAACCAGCTACAGCAAAGGGGAGGGAATTACCTAGAATCACAGAGCTAGAAAATAACAGTGTCAAGATGTAAAAATCCATCATCAGTCTAAATCTAGTATTTTTTCCACTTTATTAGGCTTCAAGAAAAAGAGAATATTTGGCTTGGTTTGGCATATATTAATTTGGGGTTGCTAATGGAATCCTAAAGACTGCAAATTCAGGAAAAATGCCAGTCTTTGATATTCCAAAATCATCTCTGTAGTAGTGAAAGTTGAAGCCTTGGGAATGAATGGAGTTCCTGGAGGGGGAGACAATAGAGAGAAGAGGAGACAAGGGGAAGAAAAATGGGAAGGGAAAGAAGTAAGAAACTTGGGAAATTATCACCTTAATTATCATCTTTGACCAAAAGAGGTCAAAGAGATGAATAAGAAAAGGTTAGTGTGGTATTCGGGAAACAAAATAAAAATAAAAGTCAGAAGACTGGGGTGGTGAAAAGAGGCCAAAGGGAATGAAGAACAAAAAAAGGACCACTAAATGTAGCAAATTAGAAATTCACTGATGGCTTTTGAGAGAACAGTTTCAGCAGAGCAGTGCTGATGGAAATTAGACCAACAGTAGTTAAGGGAGGGGCAGCTAGGTGGCACAGTGTATAGAGCAGGAGGACCTAAGTTCAAATCCAGCCTCAGATGCTTTTTAATTGCCTAGTTGTGTGATCTTGGGCAAGTCACTTAACCCCATTGCCGTAAATAAATAAAAAAATTTTTAAATAGTAGTTAAGGGATGGGCTGGTTATGAAAAAATAGAAGAAACACTGCTGACTTTTTTCCAAGAAGTTTAATAGTAAAGAAAAAAGAAAAAACTAGTATTTGGGGTGTTAGAAATAATCAAGATAGACTATTTCTTATCAAAATGACCACATGCTCACTAGTGAAACAGGGAGATGTTGTTGATACAGTCTTACAAGATGGGGTATCTATCCATGGACAGATACAATTTGAAGCCACCTGGGCTTCAGTCTTTTATCCTGTATTGATTGCATATCCCTCCCCTGTTTCCCCATTGCCTGGGTAGTCCAGAGGTTGCAACTTTATCCAGTCCACCTAGTATATTTTTCCCTCATTAGTTCCACATACAATTATTCTTTAACAAATTAATTTCATTTTCCTGAAATATATTTTTAGGTTATAATAAAATAACTTTTGTTTAATATCTTTATTAAACAATTTGGATCCCTTTAACTTGTTGGCTTACATAATATTTTATCTCTGAGGATTGGTTCCCTGTTGTTCACATCCTGATGTGAATCTGCCTGTCCCTCATCTTGTCAGTCTGGATTCCTCCTATTCAAGTGTAAATTGTTAGCTTCCCTTCATGTAAGACCAAATTCCTTTGGGTGTTTTTTGGGGGTTTTTTTAGGTTTTTTACAAGGCAAATGGGGTTAAGTGGCTTGCCCAAGGCCACACAGCTAGGTAATTATTAAGTGTCTGAGACAGGATTTGAACCCAGGTACTCCTGATACCAAGGCAGGTGCTTTATCCACTATGCCACCTAGCCACCCCCCTTTGTTTTTAATGATCAAATTTCTTTTCCACATCCTAATACACATCTTTCTCTGCCTTATCCTAACTATCAATAGCACTATAAGCTTCTGGTCACTATCTATTTCTCAAATACCCATGTAAAAATGAAACCTAAACTATTTATTACAGGTGTAGACTTAAAAAAAAACCAGTATGATCATGTGAAGGAAATCTGGACTAGTGATGATTACTTGCCAGTTGGAGAGTTTCCTATTGTTCAAAGTAACTCTATTTTTAAATATAAATTCATCAAGATGGGAGTGGCATCAGCTCCTCCAGTTTCCAACTTCTCCTCTTTCCCTGAACATGCTATCATTGATGGGTCAAGCCTACTACACTGGTGTGACAATCATGTTACACAGGAAATGATGTATTGAACTTAGTGGTCATGCACTTAGGGGCAGGAAAGACCACCATGTAGCTTGCCTAATGGAGTATACCCAGAGCCAGGGCCAGTACCACTCCCCAAGTCCCACCCTTGTCCAACTCACTACAAAACTGCATTTAAGTAGCACAGGAAGAGAATCCCCTCCTTCTTCACCCTACTTTCCCCTTCAAAGATGGTGATTTCTGTCCCTAGACTGGAGCCACATGCTCTGGGTTTAGGCCTGCTGGGGAACCATGGGCCTCCATGCTAGTTGGCCGGACTAAACTAAGCCAGCCCTTATGGCTGTCTCTCCTTTCTCTCTCAGGAGATCTCCTGGCTGCTTCCTTTTTCACTTTCTTTTCCCTTAGGCATCTTGCCTAATCCTTTGTTATTCAACCTGTCTTCAAGGGGCTTACTATCTCTCTAGAAGAAAAATAAAAAGGTTTTAATCTATAAACTTGGCAGACTTGTATAATAAATTCTAAGCAGTTTTAAAATTCCAGGGGTAAATATGAATTCATTCACTTTTACGAAGGAATCCTCCTGCAACAATAGTTTTACAGTTTCACAGTATGGTTCCAAATTCCATTTTGTTCAGCATAGTTGATATAATAAAAGAAGATGTAGAATGATGGAACTTTCAGACATGAGGTTGAGAAAGAATAGAGGGAGAAAAGGGTAAAAAGTGATCACATTCATGTGGTCAGTATGAGTTATCCATTTTATAGTGCAATCCAATTCAATAAACATTAAGCAACTACAGAGTACTAGGTTAAGGACTAAGGATACAAATAATAAAAAAAGAAGACAGTTCCTGCCTTTATGAAGTTTAAAATCTAAGGAGAGAAAGAAAACACAAATGGAGATGGAAAGGTGAGTAAGGAGGACACAGAAACCAGATGATTGTCCCACCACCTTAAGTTTGACCTATCAATGACAGCATGGTCAGGGAAAGGCAAGAAGTTGGAAACTGGAGGAGTTGAGGCCACTCCCATCTTGGCAAATTTATATTCAACAATAGAGTTACTTTGAACAATAGGGTTAAGAGTATTTTGGTCCATGAAGTTGAAACCAGGCAGGGAAGCAGATGCAAAATGGAGTAAGCAGATAGTCCAATCAAGGTTTGATTTAGCAGCATGAGGGTGAGATAAGAAATGATGAGTTTATCCTGGGTCAAACATCTTGTTCCATGGAGTAAAAACCAAGCAGGACAGCAGAGACAAAATGAAATGAAACAGATTTACATATAAGCTTTAGGTAGCTAGTACCTTCTCTTGCATGTATACATTTGTGCTAGCAAATGTTTTATAATCAGCTCCCCAGGGGAAAAATTTTGTGCTTGAAATATTTTAAATTTAATCTTCATTACTACCATTTTCTTTCATTTCCTTAAGCCTAGACAATCAACAAAAACAAGGCATTCAACTCCAGATTTGTAGCAATTGCTGATTTTTTGAGGTGCAAATGCTCACAATGAAAATTTATCACCCTGTTCTCATAAGCCACTTTGTCAATTTCTGATCTGAGTGATAAAAACAGACATTTGTGTGTAAAACACTGAAAAGCAGAACAAAAGAGGAAAAAGATGGCCAAGGTGACCTATTTCTATGCATTCAATTTACATATACTTAACTTGAGGACTTTATGATTGAAAGCTCAGAAACCCTGCTTACCTATAACTTTCTGGTGACAGTGGAATAATTTTTTGTTGCTTATTTGTAGTTAGGTTAATTGAAATGTGAATTTGAATTTCTCGCCATGAATTTCTCACCATTTCACACAAGAAACTCTGCATTAGAAAAATACAGTTTTTTAAGCCCAGACCTCTGAATGAGTGTGAATAGAGTTCTTAGATGCAAGACCTCAGAGTCTGCAATTCCATCTGCTGCTTATTGGAAGAAAAACTTTGCTGTTCAATAAACATAATTAAAGGAAAACTTTGCAGTTTGGAGATGCTGGTTATAGGGAAAAAATGGAATGTTAGAAGAAAAATATCAAGGAAGAGAATGGGAAAAGGTCTTTATTTTCCTTTTTTGTATTGCTATTGCTGCCTGAAAGTAGGAAACCACTTTGAACTGACTCAAAAGACCAGATTTTGAAGAACTGTACATTCCCCATTTTTGAGGGAGTTTTTTTGGGAGGAGATCACAATGCAATGACTAAATGAGTGAGATCAGATTTGAACTCAGATCCTCCTGATTCCAGGCCTTATGTTCTATCCAGTGAATCACCTAGCTGCACTGGAGAGAGTTTGTTTTGGCTAACAAAGAAATAAGATTTTTCAGAAGTTAAGGTAATAGATCTGAAAAGACATTGTTGATTTTAGACTTATGGTCTCTGTTTTACCATCTTGGCAGCCAAGAATGGAAGCAACCTGACAGAAGCAACCAGCAGAGAAATGATTCCACACATTAAGAAAATTTAAAGTCCAGGGAGAGGAGTTGGTGACTCAGTAGAATAGCCACTAGCTACTTGAGTTCTTTTCTGCCTATGAGGAATCATTATTCAGATCCAGGAAAGCAAGGGTGAAAAGAAAAATAAAAATCTGCTAAAAGAAGTTACAACACATAAGAAAATGAGTTTTTTGGGAAAGAAAACAAAAATTCATTAAAAGAAGTTACAACACATAAGAAAATGGTAGGTAAAGACAGAGACAAAAGAGTAGTCAAGCAGAGTTAACTGGGCCTGAAAGTCAGAGGCAACTCAGGCCAGACCAGAGATCCCACCCAGGTTTTTGCAAGTCTTATACTTATCCTGAGGGCAAAAGATAGTTTCCTTTCCCCCTTAAGGGACCCAGAATGAGATAGAGGGTTGAAGCTTAAGGAGGTTGGGATAAAAATTTAAAATTAAATAATAAAACAATGGTAGTTGATTTACATTTCAAGAGTAGGGAACCTCTGCCCAATTTAACAAGATTTAGCAGTCTTTAAGATTACAAATTTTGTCCCTGTTTTATTCATAATTTTCTACATCTTGTCAATTTAGATCTCAAGAGCAGGAAACTTCCACCCAATTTAATAAGATTCAACAGTCTTTAAGATTACAAATTTTCTTTTTGCTAGTTCACAATTCTCTTCATCTTTCCCTGCATCAGAAGTGATTTGTCTGTCCCTGGGTAAAGAGAAGGGCACAGGTGTTATCTACTCATGTGCCTCTCTGGTATGGTTCAGTAAGTAGGTACCCTGATCCATTCTTTGCCTTAGAGAGACTGTGTGTGTGTGTGTCTAAGTTTTTATAGATGGAATTTTATGCTATGATATGGGATGATTAGATGGTACAGTGAATAGAGTACTGGACCTAGACTCAGGAAGTCCTGAATTCAAGTTCAGCCTTGGACACTTACAAACTTTATCAAATTATTTAACCTCTGACTGCCTCAGATTCCTCAACTGCAAAATGACGACAATAATAGTACTACCTCTCAAGGTTATTGTGATGATCAATTAGGATAAGGTTTGTAAAGCACTTATGGTGAAAACCTGACATATTAAAGGTATTTATAAATAGTTCTTATGATCATTCTTGATGTGGTTTTCATTAAGAAAATGCTTCTGATTTAGTTAATGTTGTCATCTTGGTTTCTTTTATTAAATGAAAAGCCCAAAGTCTGGCTCTGGAAGGACCTAGGGTTGTTTATATTAAAAGTATAGTTCAACCATATCATGTTTATCACTAGTACCCTAAGAGTCAGTTAGCATAGCCAAATTTCACTGGTTACTCCCATCATAACAGTATAACAACAGCTTACAGTGAAACTGTTAATCAAGATGTAGAACATGGCTATACATAAGATGGCTCATAAGAATCAAAAGCGATTATTGACTATAAATTTAGAAGAAATGTGAATGTACAAGGTTTTCTGATCCAAACTTCTCATTTTACAGATGAGGATATGAGGTATATAGAGGTTAAATGCATTGCCCAAGGTCATACAGGTAGTGAGATTTCAAATGCATGGTATTAATTCTGTCTAGCCAAGCAATGTTTGTCACTGCAGCATGCATAGTGATCTCAGGTCAGGAAGACAAGCCTACAGACCCAATGCTCATCTGTTGTGAGTAATTTCTATCATCACTTTGCTAAGTGTGTGCAAATCCCTGCTTTCAACAAGTAGCTTAGATCACTCTGATTACATCCAGTATACCCATGGAGATTGATTTTAAACTAGTGCACTTACTCATTTCTCCTGCAACAAAGGAGTCTTGAGAAAGAGTGGTTGGGGATTGAGAGCTGTGGAATTTTTTTACCACTGGGGTTTCTTCTGCTTATAGTACCAGACTTGGGCTTATTAAATTGTTTTGCTTTCAAAACTCTATGGTTTCCAAATGATTGTTCTTGATACCTTTCATTTTTGCATCTCCTGCATTTCTGAGTGTATCTATCTCCTCTTCACTACTGAGAGTTATTGCTTTTAACAAACTCTAAAACAGAAAGAACAAAAATAGTTTAGTAACCATTGATTATTTCATAACAGCATATAAAATATCATATATACACACTATTTCCACCTATCTCTAGTTATGGGAAGGAGATACAGTTTCTCACCTCTTCTCTAAAAACAAGAAGTTATGAAGAGTTTGGGGAATTTTTTTAAAACTGGTTTGTTTTTTTCTATTTACAATAGTAGTCATCTTATTTATTGTTTTCAAGTTTATTTTTATTTTGTTCTGCATCATGGGATCATAAGTCATAGAGTTGGATATGGTAGGAATCTCAGATATGATCTAATCCAAACCTCTCATTTTATAGATGAGAATATGAGGTACATAGAGGTTAAATGCCTTGTCCAAGGTCATACAGGTAGAGAGATTTCAAATACATTGTAATGAGTCTTACTTTTGAAATTTTATTTTATTTTTCAAATAACATTTATTTTTCTCTCTCTCTCCCATCCTCCATAAGGAAAAAAAGAAAAGCAAAAGTTGCAACAGATGTTAAGCAAGACAAATTTCTGCATTGACTATTTATAAAAATATAGTTCTTATTCTGCATCTTAGTTCATAATGTCTCACTTGAGTCAACAATATCATCCCTCAATATTGGTCCTCCAGAATTATGATTGGTCACTGTATTGATCAGCACTGCATATTTTCCACTGTGCCATGTTGCCAAAAATGTCCTCTGAATTTACATTTTTCCAGTGGCTCAGTACAACTTCATGAAACATTGTATGATATGTTTAGAAATCAGTGATAGAAATTTTTGGTATAGACTTTCTTCACAGTTCTTTGCTGCCATAAAAAGTGATATAATAAATACTGTGTGGTCTATGGGAATTTTCTTCCTTCAACATCTTCGTGATATATACTTAAAAAAAAATTCTCTGAGTGAAAAGGTATGAACATTTTAGACCAATCTCAAATTACTTTTCATAATGGTACAGAATATACACACAGTACAAATGATTTTTTTGCTATTTTTGTCAACTTTCAGTGGAATAGTAAAACCTTGGAGTTGTATTAATTTGCATGTCTTTTATGAATAGTCATTTGGTATCACTCAAGTTTTTTTAATAGTCAGTGTAATATAAACTAGAGGTTGAAATAGAAAAAAAGAGATACCCTAGGGATATTTGAGAAAGAAGGGAAAACTAGACAGAGAGAAGTTACCCAAGGCTACACAGGCAATAAATAGCACAACTAGGATCTGTAGCACCTTTCTCTTAAGACTACCACTGTGAAGTATGAGATAGGGATGCCACAGAATGGAAAGTGATGCCCAGAGTGGAGGTAGTTTGGGAGGATTTTGCCATCATAAATAAAAAAGTCTGTTACATAATGGAGAGACTGAGAGTGAGCGGTAGATAGTATGATCTCTAACTCTAAATGAATTCTGATTTCTTAGCTCACCAAAAATAAGAACCAGACTTGGTTATAAGCTTTCACCTCATCTAAAGCTTTTCCCTCCTCCCAAATGTAGCACACACATACTATAAATATATATATATATATATATATATATGTATGTATATATATATCCACACATAAATATATATCTAGATTTATATGTATATATATGTATGTATATATAAACAAACATAGGTTTATATATGTAAATAGATGCTATATGTTTACATATATAGATGATATAAAGGTAAAACCTAGATAATATGTTTACAAATATAGATAGATGATAGATCAATACATAGAAAGACAGACAGACAGATTGAGTTGTAATTGCCACCTGGATGCTATAGTTGACATCAGGAAGACCTAACTTTAAATCTGTCTCAGACACTGTGTTCCTGGATGAGTCATATATCCATTCATAGCCTGAAGTTCTTCATCCATACATCTGTGATTAATAGCACTCATTTCATTGGGTTGTTTTGAGAATTAAATAATTAGCAAAGTATCTTTTGCAGATCTTAAAATGTTATATAAATGTGATGTCTTAGTATTATTATCAGTGCAACAAACTAGATAAGTTAAGAATCATAAATGACAATTCAGCAATGCAGTAAAAATAAAGTTATAAGTGTTAAATTAATAGGAGAATCTCTGAAAAAAATTGCTTGAAAGTGGTTTTGCATAAATTAGGTTTAAAATTATATGCTATAAAATATATTCAACTAAGCTCAAAATTTGTATGAAATGAAAAGTTTAAAGGTTATAGATCACTTTTAAAAACAGATAGAAAATAATTATCATCTCTTTTATTGCTGTTTAATTCTTTATTAAACAAGGAATGAATTTGATTTCTAATATAAAATATTTGATATATGAAATTGAATTGTTTTATATAAACAAAATCAATGCAGCCAGGATAAAAAGGAAGCCATCAATTGGAGGGAAAAACATTGAATCAAAAATCTCTAGCAAGTACATGTTATCTAAAATAAAAAAAATTCATATATATATGACCAAAAGCTATTTTCCCAGTGGTTAAATGGTCTTTGTAAACAAATTAATCTCAAAAGAATCGAATACTGAAAACCACATGATTTTTTTCAAAATCTTTAATAATATAATAAATATAAATCTAATCAACAGATTTCACCATCAGACTGAAAAAAATTTGGGAATAATTGATATTGTAGAAATATAGGAATACTAACATCCTATTGGTGGAACTCTGACTTGTTTCAACCCTTCTGGAAACCAATTTTAAGTTATTTCAAGAAAGTGACAAAAATATCAGAAAAAACAAGTTGCAAACATTTACCCCATGGAAGTTAATGATAAAAAAAAATTCAAAATATTTGTAGTAACACTTTTACTACTATTGAAACTCTATATTCAAATTAGGTGCCCATTAATTTTGGAACATCTAGCCAAATTGTGGTATAAGTATGTATGCAACATTATATAGTAAGGAATTATGAATTCGATGAATAGAGAGAAACATGGGAAGGATGCAAATATTTATGCAAAGAGAATAAGAAAACCAGAATAAAAACAATATAAACAAAATCATTGAAAATGATTATTGGGGGACGGCTAGGTGGCACAGTAGATAGAGCACTGGCCCTGAAGTCAGGAGGACCTGAGGTCAAATCTGGCCTCAAACACTTAATAATTACCTAGCCATGTGACATTGGGCAAGCCACTTAACTCCGCTGTCTTGCAAAAAAAAAAAATGATTGTTGGGGTGGCTGGGTGGTGCAGTGGATAGATCACTGGCCATGGAGTCAGGAGGACCTGAGTTCAAATCCAGCCTCAGACACTTAATAATTGCCTATCTGTGAGACCTTGGGCAAACCTCTTAACCCCATTGCGTTGTAAACCCCACCCCCCAAAAAAAGAAAATGATAGTTGTGAAATGAGAATGATGAAAACTATTCTCAAAGAAGAGATATTAGAAAGTATTACCTATCTTTTTTGAATTACATAGTTTATCAAACCTAGTTGGCATATTATTTAGTTTGGGAGAATACTTTTTTCTTTGTTTTATGTATACCTGGATCACTTTAAATGCTTCCTCTTTGAAGCATTCCTCATAACTTCTAAATAGGTTGTGATCCTTCTCTCCATGGAAGACACAGATCACTTAATATCTTCCTTGTGTGACCTATCATATCCTAACTACTGTTATCAATATGTCCCTACCTCTCTTATCCTCTTGCCAGACTCTATAGTCTTTCTGGACAGAACTTATGTCTTACTCATCACAGTATCTCCAAAGCACTGAATACTGAATAGCAGACACTCACCAAATATCTGCTGTATTGAAGTTTTAGTGAAGTCTTGTGTGATGGGTTTCATTTTGTTTTTAAAGGCAGTGAATTTTGAGACAGGAAAGATCTTTGTTTAAATCTCTCCTCTGACCCTTGTAAATCATGAAACTATGGGAAGTCAATTATTCTCACAGCTTCTTCATTGGTAAACCAGGGCTAGGTGCATGTAAGAATTACTTCATGTGGTTGCTATATAAATCAAATGAGAGCAGACAATCAATAAATAGCCTCTAAATTAACATTTATTAAGCACCCACAATGTGTCCAACACCAGGGATAAAAAGAAAGATAAAAGATATCATTATTATATGTACCTTAAATCACTGTGGAAATATCCAGTTATTGAACACACTTTTAGGATTATTTGGTATTCATGACTATTAAATTCTGTTTGATATCCTCAATGAAAGGTTTTGCAAAAATCTTTAACAAAACAAAGAATGGAGAAACAGTTCCTCCCTTTTACAGTTGGCATTATCTTATGTTAAATTAATCCTTTTCAAAACTTTTGCATAGAAAACTGAAGTTACCAAGATCATTTGCTCTCATTTAAGCTCTGTAGATTATGTATCTTTTCAGTTGGTGACCACCATACTTAAAGGATATAATGCCCAGGGGAGTCTAGAGAAGTTCTATTCTTTTTTAGCCTTGACAAATCCCCTTTAGCTTTCCTTCAGGGAGGAACTTATATAGTTCATTATAATGACTTATTCCTAAATAATCCTTTATTCCTTCTATCTTTTATTTCCAAAATCTCCTAAGAACTTATATCTCTTAGTAAAGATTTGGCAAAGCAATGTAAAGCACACTGTAGAGGCTAGGAAATCCTTAAGAATTTTTTTAATGACTAAACACCTCATGTGTAAAAATTTTGAAAAATTCAAAAACACAGCAAAAACTGCCACCTTGAATGTGTCCATTCAGTGAGATGTGTTTCTTGTCTGGGGGTATGAAAGTAATGACAAATGAAAAAATGATAACTCTGGATTCCTGATACATTCCAGTCAATGACTTTGTCAGTCTCCAATTAGTGTCCCTGCCCAGAATAGAAATGTAAGTGGACACATTTCTCTTGTTACTGAATCTCCAGAGGCTATACAGAAGGACGTAAATGCACCAGGCAGGAAAGAATGAATAACATACCCTCCCTATCTCAAGGTTCAGGGTTAAATGAAGTTTTTCATCTTTCATCATGCTTATAATGGCTTAAGCCTTTTCTTCCCCACTTAAGTTCCTCATATTCAAGTGATGTAGAGAATTATGAATGTAGCAGAAACAAAATCTTTTAAATGGGTGGAGGTTCCCGCTCTTGGCATTCTGTCTCTCTTGGATACTTTTGATTGTACCCTGTCTCCCCTTGATCTTGTTGTTTGTATCTTATCCCCCATTTTCCCTTTTACCTAATCTTGACCGAAGACACTGGCAGGGCGGAAATGATATGTTGAAAGGACAGGAAGGACCAATATATGGTTTGCCATTAGGGGGTTACCTGGCTCCCAGGTGAAAGACCACTCCCCAAGAACCATTCTATGACCAGCCTACAATGGAGGTGTATTTAACAGGAAGCGCTACCCCTTCAAATCTCTTGTTTCTTCTGGCCTCCCATTCTGAAGGATGAGGCTTTCCTTAATCCACATGAAGTTCCACAGGTTTCATCATATGGCCTGGTTAACCCAAGCCTCATGGCTGTCAACCTTTCTCTCTCTCTCTCTCTCTCTCTCACCTTTCCTATTCTTCTGTTGAGCTTGGCAGCAGGTCTACCAAGATCATTTAGCAATCTACATAGCCTTTCCTTAATCTCTACTTAATTTTCCTATCACTTTCTTTTGTATTGTAACTTCTTTTTAATAAATCTCTATTTTCTTTCCACACCTGCATACCCAGACTCAGGATTATGATTCTTCACAGGCATATAATCAAACACAAGCAGCAATACAAGTTATGGTCAGATTATTCTGGACAAATATTTTTGGTTGACTTCAGCATTATTTTTCCTGTGCTTATATTTTCCTAATAGTCCTCTCTCCATTTCAACCTAAGACTTAGAAAAATCAAAATGTGAGAGGAAAAAGATAGTATTACTCGACAAATTCCCTCTATTTCTGATGTCACTTTAATTAGACTTGAAAGACAAAGAAAAAGAAAGAATGACTTGGGAAATATATTTCCTTTAAAGTGTAGTTGTCATTAAAAATATATCTGTGATTGAAAAAATATTTGCTCTACAGAGTCAAAGTTTGTTTCTCAAAGGTGACAGAGAACTGGGAATGCTATTCTCCCACTTGATCTTTCTTTTATAATTTGTTAATAACAGAACTACACATTCAGAAAAGTAAAAGCATTTCTGAGTCAATGATTTTCTGTGAATTAGAGAACATACATTAGTTTTACGTAACATTAATTTATAAGGAAATTAAAAGGAAAAAATAGATGGAGGGCTAAAGATCTGTGCTCATTATATCTAATTTTTTCTTTTAAAAAAATTATCACTTAAATAGGAGTGGCTAGATGGAGCAGTGGATAGAGCACCAGCCCTGGAGTCAGTAGTACCTGAGTCCAAATCCGGCCTCAGATACTTAATAATTACATAGCCATGTAGTGTTGGGCAAGTCACTTAACCCCATTGCCTTGTAAAAACTAAAAAACAAAAACAAAAAACAAAAAAAAATTATCACTTACAGTATCATGTTAGTTTATTTTAAATCTTGAGATGATAAGTTTTTGTAGTAGACACCAGTTGCATTTAATAATGCCCATTATCCTATTCAAAAGACCCAGATCCTATATGTTTAAGCACATATTCATGCCTACAATTTTGTTCAATATGTTTTTGATTCCTTGGAATCAACTGCTCTTAATCCTAAGCTTTTCTATAGTGCAGGAGCCCTTAGATCCCAGTTGTCACTTTTTTTAATATGTGCCTTACTCAAGGAACACTAGGGAAGATTTTATCTTAAAACAGAGCTAATACTCCTAGGATCACAGGTTCAGCTATATTTTTCTACCTCTTGGGAACAAACCTCAAGAAGAAGAGAGACCAACCATGTCAGAACTTTCCAAACTACATTCTGAGGTGAAATAAGCCTTCTCTCTGAAAGAGAATTTTTTGAATCACTCAACAATTGGGGTAGTGATCCTGGCTACCACAATATATTCCTGGTAATGTAACAGGAACCTCCATGGTCTAAATCAGGGGTGGGGAATATCAGGCAAGTGGGCCTTTTATGTCCAGTGCAATCACTGGGTCTGGCACTGCTGTGACAACTACAGGGGAGAAGGTTTTTTTTTTAGGACTGAATTAATTAAATGTCTGACCAAATATAGCTGGTTAATTTTTAAGCTGATAATTTTGTATGGTCCACAAATAATGTTATAAATGGTCAAATGATCCTTGGCAGAAAAAGTTTCCCTAACTCTATTCTAAATAATAGGAAATTAAAAGTTGTAATATCTACTACTAATTTAGACCAATTGCAGTAAGAGTGGAAGAAATCCACCATAGAAACCAATTTTTCCCTAAAAAGGTATTCAAACCATGGTTGAGACTTAATTGTCCAGATACTAAAGTTTGGATGATTGATGTAGCTTCCTAATCATCAAAGTAAGTCCAATTAACGAATATCTGGAGCTTCTCAGACTTGAAAGACATCCCCCTGCCCTATAGCCAATATTCCCCTCTTGCTAGATGAGGTAATCTGATAAATGGAATTTTTTTTTTGTTAAATACTCTTTCATTTCTATTGTGACTAAATGTCTTCTCAGTTATCTATGTTCTCTGGGTTTCTCATTTCATTCCAATCTGAAGCCTGGACCATTGGTCTGGTTTGAGTCAAGCCTGCCTCAGAACATTTAACATTGCTGTCAGGACTCATGATCCCATGCCTGGTCTTTTGACTGAACTAGGGAAAGAAAGTTTCAAAAAGATAAGACATTCAGGGAATTGGTTATATTGATACAGAAGCCTTGTGCCCTGTCTCACTGGGACAAGGTGAAGGCCCCCATTGATATGGTAGTATTAGCCCACTGGGTACATAATAAGGGTTATAGGGGAAATAAAAGTATTGTCAGGTCTAGTATTCTTTCATTGTTACTGATAGTCCTAGCAAAAATCACCATAACCTACTGAGATGAGTGCTAAAAGGCAAGTGAATAGGAATAGGAATGAGTATGGAATCCATTCTGGTTGTTTAAAAGAGCTGACTTAAATTATTACTTCTTCCTGCAGTGATTGAGGATGACTTTATTCACAGGGAGGAACTTTGAAGTTTGCAGAACAAATTTAAACAACAAATCTGAGGATTCATTAGAACAATTGTTGATGAAATATTGTCTCAAATATTTCTTGGAAGATTTACCTTTGCATTTATGAAAAACCAATTAAATCCGTTAAAGGCTCTAGACAGGGACTATCCTTTCTTCCTTTTTAAGTGATTAAAATGAGGATACACAAAGGAGTGAACCAGTTCCAGACTGCTGAACCACGTCTCACTCACCCTATTACTGCCAAACTTAAAAACAAAAGTATTTCACCTTTTGAGAAGAATCACACCTGAGTGGCATTACACTTTAGTCATTGGCATTCACTGCCATATCACTACAGAAGCAAATACAAAATGGTCAAATGTAAGCAGATATTCAGGACAGTTGCAGTATTCACAAAAGCCAACCACTCAAACATGGAATTGAGCATTCTGAGAATGATGAGATCTTTTAAGTAGTTTTCAATGTTTCATGAAATATGGGCTTGATAAAGAGAAGGTTGATGATAAGACGATGGGTGGAGGGTGTTAGTAAATCTATACTATAATATCTCATATTAGAGAATTAAGAGTTTTTCTGCCCCAATTTAAAGTATCTGTGATAGCTTCCACTCTAACTAAACTCTTAAGTCAGCCAATCTCCAGTATCAAGATTTGAGGGACTTCTAGGATTTGTATCTTTGGTTTAAAGCCCCCTAGGCTTGGGCTAAGTATAGAACAGTGGATTGGTGGGGGGAACTAGAGATCATAAACTCAAAATATAGCATCCTAGAAAATGGAGAATTACCCAATATATAAAAGAGATAGATAAGATTAATATCTAGATTAGGCTATTATGATATTGCAGGATTCCAGTTGTTCAAATATGGCATTCAAGTATCCATGAGGAATTTTTTTGGAATAGAAGGAAATGAGTGGAAGAATTCTTCCTGGATCACAACTGTGGTGCTTAATAAGTGGTTATGTTGTGCAAATGGATATCAAGAGCTTATGGTACTGGTTAAGAAACAGAATAATGGATCCGTGGATTAGGATAGGTTCAGAAGAAAGTGCAATAAACCACTACAGCAATCCAATATTTGATAAACCCAAAGACATCAGCCTCTTAGATAATAACTCAGTATTTGTCAAAAATTGTTGGGAACACTGTAAAGTAGGTCAAAAAGAAGCCACAGATCCACATCTCACACCCTATACCAAAATAAGATCAAAATGGGTTCAGGATTTAGACACAAAGAGCGATCCCATAGATAAATTAATAGACCAAAAAAGATTCTATCTATCTGATCTATGGAAAAGGGATAAATTTATGACCAAACAAGAATTAGAGCACATTATAAAATGAAAAATGAATTATTTTGACGATATTAAATTAAAAGGTTTTGCACTAATCAAATCAATGCTGCCAAAATTAGAAGAGAAGGAGAAAGCTGGGAAACAATCTTCTGATAAAGGTCTCATTTCTAAAATATATAGAAAATTGCATCAAATTTATAAGGTAACAAGTCATTCCCCAATTGATAAATAGTCAAAGGATATGAATAGACAGTTTTCAAATGAAGAAATTAAAGATATATATATATATATATATATATATATATATGCATATGAAAAAATGCTCCAAATCACTATTGATTAGAAAAATGCAACAACAATGAGGTGTCATCTCACACGTAATACATTAGCCTAGCTGAGAAAAAGAGAAGATGATCAATGTTGGAGAGGTTGTGGGAGGATTGGGACATTGATGCAATGCTAATGGAGTTGTGAATGGATCCAACCTTTCTGGAAAGCAACATCGAACTGTGCCCGAAGAATAATAAAACTGTTCATACCCTTTGATTCAGCAATTCCAATTCTAAGACTATATTCAGAAGAAACTGCAAAAAATGGAAAAAGTCGTACATGTTCCAAAATATTCATATCAGTTCTTTTTGTAGTGACAAAGAATTGGAAATTGAGGGGATGCCCATTAACTGGGGAATGGCTAAATAAGTTATGGTACATGAATACTATGGAATATAATTGTTCTATAACAAACAATAAATGGTCAGACTCTAGAGAAGCATGCTATGATTTGAGAGATCTAATGTTACACATAAACATTATGAGATGAACAACCTTCATAGAAGTCACCCCTCCTGGCAGTCCAGAGAGCTAGGACAACTGTATTTGACAGATTATGGAGTATATATATTATCCCCAAACAGAGGAAGAAAAACAAAACAAAATACACAGGAAAAAAAAACACCCCTACCGAATCTCATGAACACTTAAGAAAAATGATCTCTTATGTAGCTCTTTCCCTTAATCCTAATTCCTCATGCCAAAAATTACTAATTTGTAAATATGTTTAACAAAATATATATGTAAAATGCTAACCTGACAATTCCCAACTGAGGGTCAGAGGGTTGGAAGGGAAGTTGGAAGGTAACTTTGTAACTTGGAAATATACATGCACAAATGGATGAAAATAAATTTTTTAAAAAAAGAGCTTGTGGTGGTCCATAACCAAACAAGTAGATACTTTATAGAAGCTTCTATGTTGGTCATTGAAGGTAGGATCAGTAATCTAGAAAACCAACCATCACCCTAGATCCTGTTTTGTGTCTGATCTAGTTTTATGTTTCAGGTTCAGGAAAACCTTAAAGTTGACCAAACCAATCCATTTTGTTAAAACCAAACAATATTACAGTTCAAGAGAAATGAAAACTATTTCCTTCCTGGTGACGAAAATAAAGAAGAGTCGGTTATTTTGCAATGTAATAAACATATATGGATGGGGAGGAAAGCAGATAGCACTTAGTGGTTGACATTGAGCTAAACCCAAAATCAATCTTCTGATTGACTTCCTCAGTATAGCAGACAATGATGCCCCAGGCTATGGGCAGCAGGGTGAAGCAGGCAGTATTACAATCCCAGGAAAATGGGGAGTAATACAGATCTCAAAAGAGTGAGCAACAATACACAATCTAGCAGAATGGGCAGGAATGCAGGTCCAAACACCATGGATAGTGACATAGGCTCCAGCAACAAGAGCAGTAGCATTAATGCAGCAATTAATCCAAAAAGAGTAGGCAGCAACACAAAAAAGAGTATTGACAGAATCATGGACAGAGACATGGGTATCATCATGGGCACTGGTGCAAGCAGAGTCATAACCAATTACTTATTATAATTTGGAAATTATAAGAACTATATATATATTGCTATTAGTGATTTCCAAATTCTGCTTTGGTTAAGGTCTAAACCCCAAGGCATATGACCTCTCCCCAAGGGATGGGTGATTAACAACTGGAGTAGAAGATAGATTGAATATCATTCTCCAAAGTCAGTCATGGACCTTGTCTCTTTTCTCTAATGCAGATAAAATTATTCTTATCCTCCAAAACTCTCCTACCCCACCAATACAGCCATATGAAAATTATTCATGGATATATTTCTGATGTTTCTGGTCTTTGTTCCTTGAGACATTCTGCCTTTCTTTGTGTGTGTGCTTGTGTGCATGTGTGTGTGTGTGTGTGTGTGTGTGTGTGTGTGTGTGATTAATATTTTAAATCCACTAAATGGCAGGAGATTTTCTAGCATTTTTTAAAAGAACTTTAACACCTTGTCACTAATAATGGAAGATCTATTCCATATAAACTAGCTTTTCCAAGAAAGGGCCCTTAAATCATCCTTGGGATTTAATTGGTCTAGGGAATTGGTCTAGGGGATGATGATATTGTTAAGTATTCTACATTTGTCAAATATTTTATGATCTAAAAGTGCCTTATTTAGTTTCAATCAGATTGACCTTAGTCAGTCTTGACCCATAAGAAGAGTCAAGAATGAAATATAATTGTTCAGAATACAGAAGGCAGAGGGCTTGCAATGATATAAATTCATTGCCACCAATGGAAGTGCTAGATAACACCTATTCCTATATACCTACAATAAATTATGCTTCATCCTACAAACATGTCTTTTTTATAGTCATTTCCTAAGCCCTGTGATTTGAATGTGAGCACTAATCAGCTTGTCTTGTCAGTATGATAGATGATTATGCCACATAAGGATTAATAATTTCCTCAAAGTCATTCATCTACTTGTTCATTTATTCGTTATTCATCATTTAACAATTTGACTGAGTACTACCCATGGTATTCACTGAACTTAGTTCTGTGGAGATCACTGAATATAAGACAGCACTTCTGGCTATCCTCAAGGAACTTACACTCTAGTAGACTATTATTATATTTAATGTTTCATGATAAGCACCACATTCATCATTGACAAGCCTCAATTTCTATCAGATTTTATTTTAATATTCCTGAAGTTACAATTAAATAATAGTTTGATTTCTGGGAGCACTTTTTTCAGCTATTCGTGCTGGACGTGATGCAGTAGAAGAGTTTTGAGAGAATGGGTCACAAAGTTTCAGAAGAAGGAAGATATTAAAAGCATGAAAAAAATTGAACTTTGTTACCACTGAAAAAGGGGGAAAAGACAGTTAAAGAGAATCAATAACTATTGACCTATTGTCTACTTTTCTACTGCTCTATTTGTATACTTTTCATCTATATAAATTTTTGTGATAATTAGTTGCACATGGATTTAGGACATTCACAATGAGGATATATGTAGGGAACAAAGAGATTTTCACAAACTGTATGCCATAATACACTGTATCTCTCACATTTCATTACTGAGTGGAAAGAAGCAGAGAATACAATATCCTACTGATTATAGTCTGTTGACCATAAAGAAGTATTGATTTAGTAAAGCAAAATGCTTTAAAGGCTTTTTTTCCCCCTGCAATGTTATTCCCACTCATTCATCTACATTACTGAAGATTCTTTGAACTATATAACAGAGATAAGCTTATTTGAGAACACTGAAAAATATCAGGCAAGGTATTAAAAAAAAGAGTTTGGCCTAACCATCCACTTTGAAAAAACCAAGTGAATAAATGTTTACTGCCCAAATTATGACTTGCTATCATATAGAAAGAACTCAGCCCTCAATATACATACACACACCTGTGTGTGCAAATACATGCATATGTATGTGCATAAATATATGTGTATAGTATGTAGGTATGTATGTGTGTGTGTCTCTATATAAACATACATTGGATCTTGTTCATGGGAGACCTTGAGAAGTCATTGAAGGGATTGTGAAATTTTCCAAAAGCAATCTATCTCTCTCCTCCCATTAAATTTTGGTCCCAGTTGTAGCATTCTTGTCCATTTGTAGCATCTAACCAAGATGTGTGTGTGTGTGTGTGTATGTGTATACAGTACACATGTATTTGCATATATATATATATTCATATGCATATAACCGTGTGTATGTTGTGTATATGCACAACTATGCATATATATGCACTTGATCTCTCGAACACCCCCCCAGGAACAAGACCCATCTTTTAATGCTAATAATGTATCTAAAATAAGTATCCTTAAAGAGTCATGAAGAGCTATATGTTGAATCTAAACAGGATTCAATATATAACAAATAAAAAAACATTTAAGTATAAACACTTTAAAGGATTTCATATGGGGAATACAGGCTGGAAAAAAAAAGATTGATGAATCATAAAGTAAGTCCAACAGATAACTAAAGGAAAGGTCATGTACCGATGTCATCTTTTTGACACCAAGAGAAATCAAAGAAGGCTATAAGAAGGAGAGCTAGACCACTATAGGAAATTTGGGAAAAATGAGAAAAACACACAGAATGGGAATATAGAAACATATTATTGTTTGAATGATTAGAAGAAATATCTACATGGAAAGGATAACAGACTCATTCAAGAATTTGAGGAACTATACACTAGTGCCTTTGGATATTTGATCTAGAAGACCCTATTCCTTTCTAGGAAATTAAATCAATGCAGGACTAGAACCTATTAAAAATCTCTGCTCAAAGACTCTCAAACATGGCTATATGGCTAACTCTTTTTCCCTTAAGTCTCTTAATATGCATTACCATTCAACTCTCTCCACTAAATCTCAAGGCCCAAAGGATACTGGCAAAAAAAAAAAAACAACATGTCACAAAAAAGTTCAACAAGGATTGTCAGTTGACTAGAGAGCCAAGGTGAAGAAACTGAGAATGTTTATCCCAGAAAAGAGAAGAATTTGAGGGGACATGCTAGTTATCTCAAAATAATTGAAGAGTGATTAAAGGTTGCCTATTTGTAGCCAAAGAGAAAAAAAAAATTATGAGGTAAATATTAACTTAGAGAGGTCAAATTTTAGCCCTAGAGAAAAAAAAAACTAAAAAATTTGAAGTGTCCTAAGGTGGAATAGATTGACTTAAGAAATATTTGGGTTCTCATTACTGTCAGTTTCCATTTACAGGCAGTCAACTATTCTAAAGAAAGATTCCATGACAGGATTGAACTGGACTAAATAATTTTAGAGTCCCCTTTCAATCATTATTCTATGATTCTACTAGTTTGTTTTTGTTTCATTACATCTGTGATTTCATGACTGTTGGAAGCACCTGATGAGGAGTTTAACTTACTAATACATTTTGGCACAAGTTTCCTAGAGGCATTGAAGGGTTAAGTGACAAGCCTAGTATAACATAACCAGTATATGTCAGGAGTAAGACTTGAACCCCAATATTACTGTCTCTCTAGGGTCATCTTTCCCTTTCTTCTTCCCTCTCCTGTTCTTCCCTCTGTTCTTCCTTCCCTTTGTCTATCTGTCTGCCTGTCTCTTAATTACTCCATGTGTGTTTCTGTATGTCTTTTGGTCTCTTTTTCTTTCCATCTCTGTCTTTTCTCTGTCTTTATCTGTTAGTCACTCTCTATTTCTCTGTCTGTCTGACACCCTGTATTTATCTTATCTCTTTCTGATATAGATAGTCTTTTTTTAAAAATCATCCTCTAAATAAGCACACATCAAACAGTTCAAGATGCAGTTAAAAATACAAAGGGCTGGGGTGGCTAGGTGGCGTAGTGGATAGAGCACTGGCCCAGAGTCAGGAGGACCTGAGATCACATCTGGTCTCATACACTTAATAATTACCTAGCTTTGTGGTCTTGGGCAAGCCACTTAATCCCATTGCCTTGCAACAATCTAAAACAATACAAAATACAAAAGGCTAATGTTAGTAAAATGTCTTCTGGAGACAAAAAAAAAGTGATAAATATTAGAAAGCTATATAAATTTTCACATTAAATGTCATTCCTAAGAAATGATCTATGATAAATTTCACTTAACAGAGATATTGTAGTTAAGATTTTAGCAGATCTTTTCTCATGTGTACATTAATTCTCTGTGCTTGGTGATTATATCTTAGCATTGTTTGAATTAGAGTCTTATATTTTTCTTTCTTTTCCCTTATCTCATTGTTTTGAATAACTCATTCCCCCAGGACTATAATTTTCTTTTTTGTAGTTTCTTTTCTTTTGGAGGCACACAAAAATACTTGGTTATTTCATTAAGTTGGTGTCTGAATAACTAAATCAAACTCAAAGAGAGTCTTGTTTGTTTAGCTATTTATTAAAAAAATGCTGCAGTCATTCAGATCAGTGAAAGAGCTACCCTAATATTGTCTCTAGAAATATCGAAAGACTACTTTTTATGGAAAACCACATGCTATGTGACATTTATTTCATTCTCTCCAATTTTTCTTTGAACAGGCAAAGTCAAGGGTTTGGTTTTCTAGTTGCCACTTACTGGTTAACCAATGACAATGATATCCTGAAAATATTACTTCAAAAAGTTAGTGATTCTTCTTAAGAATAGGACCAAAAGACATGAGAGGCATAAAGTAAAGTAGAGGGAAAAGAACTTTTTTGACTAAGGATGAGGGGACAGAATATCCAACTAAAGCTAGTCTTCATCCCCAATACCTTACAGTAAGCTAACCACTCCCAAATGTGAGTTGTTTGAAAGTATCTAGCTGCTAGAAGATCTATGCAAGCAATGGCAGAGACATGTGACTAGAAATGAAGAAGAAAGGCAAAGGGTTTAATTTCAAAGGAGAATTCCTGAATAAACTCTAGTTCATAAGTAATCAAAAAGGCTGAGAAAAGCATAAATAAAAATTCAATTAAAGTCCAGAAAACAATGAATGAATTTTATACTAGGAAGGAAGATAAGCCAAGATTCCCTGATCAAAAAGAGAAATTACAAACCTCTCTTGAGATCATTGAGCAATAGAAGGTAATAATGGAATTGTTAAAAAAAAAAAAGAGAAATAAAACATTTAATATCAAAACTTGAAAATGAAGTTGGTCTAGAATTTAGAGTTTCCCAAATGGATAAAGAGATAGTCAACAGGGTATAGAAAGTAGAAGAGAAATCTGGGAATCTCTCAAAAGACAGTCAGAGAATCAGTTTGGAGGCAAAAGAAAGAAGAACATTTAGTAGGAAAAAAGCAAAAGGCAACAACTTGAAAATATGAATTTTATTGAAAAACCAAAAGACTGACTTTGATATAGAGAGCTAAAGAGAAACTTTTAACTCTATCAGTAAAGCATGGCAAAAACCTAAATACAATGCTCCAGGAAAAATACCAAGTTCATCAGTAAATTTGCCTTACCTAGATCTTGACTCTTTAGATTTAATGGAAAAAAAAATTGAAATACCTTCTCAACTCTTCCAGAACCTCCTTCTTAATCCAATCTGAGGACCCAGCTCTTTTAGATTATTTTTAGCTCTAATAAATCTCACATCAAAGATTGTTTTTGCTTAGTTGGACCCAACTCTTTGTGACCTCATTTAAAGATTTCTTGGTAGAAATATTGAGTAAGTTTTCAATTTCCTTATACATCCCATTTTACAAATAAGAAATTAAGGCAAATAGGGTTAAATGACTTCCTACAGTTAATATAGATAGTAATTATCTGAGGACAGATTTGAACTTGGAAAAGTGAATCTTCTTCACTACAAGCCAGACTCTCTATCCACTGAGACACATGGGTGCCTGCAGGACCTGGATGATCTTAATTTTATTTTCACAGTGCTTTATACAGTTCTCTACATACAATAGGGGTTTAATAGATGTTTGCTTAAGAAATAAATTATTGAATAGAAAAGTGGTTCCTGGAGTACAGATTGACTCCCCCAAAGATTTCTTTCAAAGTATTTGATGTGATAAATTACTTTTGCAGGATTTAAAATGTACAAAGTACTTTCTTCTCAATTACCCTAAAGCAAATATTGTAAGTATTGCTATTCACATTTTACAAGATCCAGGCTTAGAGAGATTCTGATGTTCCTATGATAACACAACTAACAAGAATTGGATCTGGTATTCAAACTCCATTCTCCCAACACTGGGTCTCAAATTTTATTTTATTTCTGCCCTCAGTACTCCCCACTCCCTTCTCCTTCCAGACACAGCTCCATCATGCTGGTCCAAACACCAAAAAAAAAAAAAAAAAAAACCACCATGAAGAACAAGTCCTTTTGAAATCCTAGCCTTGATTCTTACTCCTAGGAAGAGGAAAATAAGGTTCATTATTTGGTTTCCAAATACTTTGCTTTTAAGGTTCAGACCATTTTGTAATAGACTTTCCATAATCTTCTTCAAGACACTTCTCATTTGTGTTATCATTGACTTTCTTTGAAAATTAAGGATAAATAAAAATAACCACTCTTTGGAAACTTTAACTCTGCAGAGACAGCTGGTGGTATAGGAGATAGAACACTGAACCTGGAACTAGTAAACCTTTTTAAGTTCAAATGCAGTCTCAGTTACTTACTAGCTATGGGACTTTAGTTAAATCTGTTTCCTCTGTTTCCTAAACTGCAAAATGCGAATAATAATTGTACCTCTCTTGTAGAATTGTTGTGATGACAAAATGAGATAATATTTTTAAATATAAATATTTTTAAAAAGTGTTTAAAGGTGTTTAATCTGGTACATAATTGGTATTATCGTTTATTACTTTTTCTTGTCCCTCTCTGCCTCCTTGCAGTCTTACCCAGGCTGGAAATTGGTGAGCTATTTCCATGTTTCAGCTCTCCACTGATCAGCACAGAAGCTTTGACCTGTTCAATATCCAGTTTGACTCAGTTTGCCCTTCTGTAAGCAATAACCTTTGAAAATCATCAGTTCTCAATACTCAATATTTCATGTGGAGTTTAGTAGGCCAGAGGTCCCTTATTCTGAATATCTGCTTTATATCTTTTAGGATCTCTTTGAAGTATTGTATCATGCATTAATTTTCAGAGTACAGCAATTTATGACATAGTTTTTGCCAAGACCTTAACATAGTGTGATATCCTCTATTGTTATATTTTGGCATAGTTTTATCCCTTAACTTGCTTCCATAGTCCTTTAAATTAAATTTTGAACCAGAATGTATTTTGCAATTTTTCTTGAAAATCCACAAAGAATGTAATGATGCCCTTAAAGAAGCTTTGGTTTCCATAGCCACTGTAGTGCATTGTTATAACTCTGTGTCAAGGCCTATTGATTGCAATGCTGGGATATCCGCTGCCCTCTACTCAGCTGTGGACCTGTATTGTGTGAAAGTGATATATGCCTTTTGCTTGGACAGTTCTCTATGTTTTTCTCTGAAGAAAATATTGAATCAGAATTTTGCTCTAAGGCATGAGAATGATTGATGGGAAGGATAGCCTTCTATTTGAAATAGTTCTTGCCAAAAGTTGGTAGAGAAAAGTGGAGAGGGAGATAAAGAAGAGAATGGAAATGTACCATTTAGAAAGTTTTGTCTGTAATCTAGTTTTTCTTTTTAAATGAATCCAAAGACATTGACACAAAGAAAATAAAATAAATATAATTTAGCTTTAAGATGCTCATTGCTTGTTTGAGTCATTGTCTAAACCAAAATTTCACCTCCAGAAAGTTTCCCCCAAACTCTCTTAATCTAATGTTCCCTTTCCATTAATTATGTCCTATTTATCCTGTGTGTAGTTTATTTGTATATATTTATTTAGATGTTGTGCCTTCTATTAGAGTCTAATTTCTTGAAAACAGAGACTTTTGTTTCTCTTTATATCCCCAGTACTTAGCACAGCAGGCACTCAATAAATGTTTATTAATATATTGATTATCAGTGGGGCCACTTGGCTTTTATTTATTTATTGTCCTGATGTTTTTTTTTTCCTCCATTCATTATGATAAAGTTACTTCTGCTAACTTAAGAAAGGTTGCTTTCCAATGGTAATTATTGTTATACTCTCACTTCAGTAATGAAAGAACAGGCTAGGCTAAAAACAGAACTAAAATGGACTAAAAACAGGAACTCTGTAAGACAGTCAACAAGTCAAATAAACATTTATTAAGACTTACCTTGTTCCAGGTACAAGGTATGTTATTATGAATGTGAAACATATAGAGAGTAATTGCCTTCAAGGGGCTTATGTTCTAATGAGAAAGAAAACACACAAAAAGAATATGAAGGAGTGCAGAAGAAGGTAAATGGTACGAGAATATGATGGAGAAATCCAAAATTAGCGCCGTATGATTGAAAATGAGAAGACGGGGCAACTAGTTGATGCAGTGGATAGAACACTAGTCCTCGAATCAAGAGGATCTGAGTTCAAATCTTGCCTCAGACACTTAATACTTACTTAGCTGTGTGACCATGGGCAAGTCACTCAAACCCATTGTCTTGCAAAAACCAAAAAGAAAGAAGGAAAGGAAGGAAGGAAGGAAGGAAGGAAGGAAGGAAGGAAGGAAGGAAGGAAAGAAGGAAGAAGGAAACAAAGAAAAAAAAGAAAAGAAAAGAAAGAAAAGAAAAGAAGAAAAGAAAAGAAAAGAAAAGGAAAGGAAAGGAAAGGAAAGGAAAGGAAAGGAAAGGAAAGGAAAGGAAAGGAAAGGAAAGGAAAAGGAAAGAAAGGAAAGGAAAGGAAAGGAAAGGAAAGGAAAGGAAAGGAAAGGAAAGGAAAGGAAAGGAAAGAAAAGAAAAGAAAAGAAAAGAAAAGAGAAGAGAAGAGAAGAGAAAAAAGAAAAGAAAAGAAAAGAAAAGAAAAGGAAAGGAAAGAAAAGAAAAGAAAAGGAAAGAAAAGAAAAGAAAAGAAAAGAAAAGAAAAGAAAAGAAAAGAAAAGAAAAGAAAAGAAAGAGAAGATAGATACCCCAGGTCATTAAATAGAGGTTTGGGAGTTCATAACTCTAACCTACAATAAGTCCATAAAATACTAAATTGATCTTCCTGATATGATTTTTTTTGCCCTACTTGTACTTTATCTCAGCACAGTGCTTGTTATATAGGAAATATTTAAATACTAAATCAAGGATTGGGGTGGAGAAGAATGGAGAGCAAAGAATATAGACAGTTTAAGAGACCAGACCGTAAAGAAAAAATCTAAGTTGTCATGATACTGGACATCAGTAACTATAATTATAATAAAAATAAAAATTCATTTTATTTATTCACTTACAATTTACAAATTTCTTTCTAGGCAGCTGAGAGGTAGCATAGCATAAATATTCAGAATGTTGGATTCAAATCCAGAAAGGTCAACCACGTTTATGGGAATTTCACTTAAGCTTTCAATGCTCCAAGATTAAAACATTTTCTAAGATTAGAAGTTGCAGAAAATGGTAGCCTACATAAGTAGGAGTAGTTTCCTCACCAAGGTGTTCCCTCTCTACACCAAAAGTTTTAAAGCTTAGGTAGCAAACATTAAAATGCATACATACTGATATTGAGATTCAGAGACTGTAAGTGACTGTTGACAACTGAGTCAGAATGTGAAATTAAATCTCCCTTATTCTGCATTTAGTGTTGTTTATACTATCCAGGTAAAAGGTATCTTAATATGGGCTGGCATTACCAACAATAAAGAAATCTAGTACCAGCCTTTACCATCTTCAAGGGGGCCCCACAGTCAAGGTGGGCTTCCACTGTATACTGTTCAACATGTGAGGGAACTTAAAGCTTGAGTAGAAGACCCAAGACAGAGAAAAAGAGCATTTGATATGTTTGGTGCATGCATAAAATGCTATCAGGAATAATGCTACAGGTTTAACATTATATTTTGCTAGTGTTTGATCAAAAATTATGTTATATTTACATATTGGCTTATATTTTAGAGTCTAAAATGAGAAGGAAATAGGGACTCACAACAACTGAAAGACAAGGTGATATAACTAAAAACATCATTTCAGAAAATCTCTAACAGAAATGAGACGGTATGATGAATGCAGGTTCATCTTCAGGCTCTTCAGCAAGGTGATTAGGTTCTGCTACAAAACTTGATACACAGGAAGCAAAGAAACAAACAATGCAGACCCAGACCTGCGCAGGTATTCTCTCCCTACTGATGAATTGCTCTTCTGGTTTCTTGGAATTCAAGTTATGATGCTCTACTGCTCCCTTGGGTACATTGTTCAACCACCTCTACAATCTCAATTACACATTGTAGTAGCTTCTAGGCACAGTCTCTAGATTACTTGCCCTTTCAGTTTCTTTTTAATTGATATTTTATTTTTCCAAATACATGTTATGAAAGTTTTTTTCAACATATCCATATTCATATGTATATTTTTAAGTTACAAAATTTCCTTCCGCCCTCCCTTCCTATCCTCCTTCCCTCAGTGGGGAACAGTCAGGTTAACATTATACATACATATTGCTGATAAACATATTCACAAATTGGTCATTTTCAATATGAGGAATTGGGATTAAGGGAATGTGATACATAAGAGATAATCTTTATTCTGTTCATCAGAATCTGAAGGTCTCTTGTTTTGTTTTGTTTTGTTTTGTTTTTCTCCCTCTGGATGGGGCTAGCATTGTCCATAGCCAGTCTAACATGGTTGTCCTAGCTCTCTGAACTATTGAGAGGAGCTGCTTCTATCAAAGTTGATCATTTCACAATGTTGTTGTTAATATGTACATTGTTCTCTTGGTTTGCCCTTTGAGTTTCAGTCTGCTAAGATTTAATGACTAGAAGCTGTCTTTCAAGAGGACAGCTCCATAATAATTTTCTTAACACCACCATACTGGTTAAATTATTTTTAATAAAAAAAGGGATAAAAGACAGATTCTCTGTTTGTCTTTCCTCCTTGCTAGGATTATTTATTTCTTTTTTCAGATCCCAATGTATTAGTGAAGATAAAATAATCTTTATTCAAAGATTTAATCTCAAAGATTTATAGATACTAATTTTCTAAAGGATAGAGACTTGCTTTTGTATAGTCCTTTCAGTATTGTTCAACACTATGACCCCATTTGTTTTTCTTGGCAAGGATTTGAAGTGATTTGCCATTTCCATCTCCAGTTCAATTTACAGACCAGGAAACTGGGGAAAATAAGGTTAAGTAACTTGTCTAAGGTCACACAGCTAGTCAAGTGTCTGGGGTCAGATTCAAACTCAGGAAAATGAGTCTTCCAGACTTCAGGCCTTGTACTTTGTCTACTGCACCACCTAGCTACTTTACAGAAATTTTAATAATTCTAAATTTCTTTCTGGTTTATCCTCAAATTGAATTTAAGCTTCAACAAAGATAAACCAGGACCATGGTTCTCTGCCCACCCAATACATGTCTTTATATACAAAGTCCAATTATTGTGTGTATACTACATCCTACACCAAGCAAATACTACATCATTTGACCGAGTAAATGCTGATATATATAGAATGTAAGCTTCTGATACTTAAAAAAGAGATTCATTTTTGTCTCTGTATTCTCTGTCTGGCAGATAGAGAATAAATATTGATAGATGGATGTTGCATGTACAAAAGCAGAAAGAGGAGATAAAGAATTTTGAGATTGGGAACTATAGGCTAGTTTGGTTGGAATTCCTGAAGGGAAATATTACTAATTATGTCTGGTAAAATAGGTTGAAAACATATTCTGAAAGGTTTTTAATGTTAGATTGGGAATTTTGAATTGCAACCTAGAGTCAATCAGGAAACAAACAGAGATTTTTGAGCAGGTAACTGACATGGCCAGAATTATGTTTTAGGAGAATTCATTTGGCAGCTGTATTGAGAATCTACTCAGGAAAGGAGAGAATAAGAAGTAGGGCTAATTAGAAGTCTATTGTTATAGTAGTGAAAGGGAAGGGTTCAAGCATTTTTTTAAAATACCTACTCTGTAACAAACATTCTGTTAATTATTCTGTTATTAAATATTATCACATTTGAATTTCATAACAACCTTGCAACGTTGATACTATCATTATTCCTATTTTTCAGTGAAAGAAACAAAATCAGACAGAAGTTAAGGGATTTGCCCAGGGTCCCATAGCTAGTAGTGTCTAACAATCCCTATGTACTATCAGTGAGGGAAGAGAAAGGGACATCTTTTTGAGGGAAATGTTAGAGGTAGAATCAAAAAAACTTAGCAATTATTAGATAGGGATAGAGAGGTAGAGAAACAATACAAGAATGATTCTAATGTTGGAATGTAAGCTTCTTCAGAGTAGGCATTATTTCATTCTTTGTACTAGTCTCCCCAGCAAATTGCACAATGTCTTGACTAATGAGTATTGATTTATTGATAGAAAGACAGTAGTGGTCCAAAATGGAATAGGAAAATTGTCCTATAATAAACCTATCTGAAATAGAGTCACATGAAGATAAAAATGACTGTCAAATACAATTTATTATGTTTCAAATGTATTGTAGAAGAACAACAAATATCCTGGTCATTTATGGACTTATAATGGACTAACAATGGAAATCCCCTAGTCCCATTTAGCTAGAAATAAAATGTAATGAACTTCTGTAAGGGTGAACCAGATGGTCCCATCCACTGCTGGAAAAACTATTTGTTGTCTTTTATTAAGAGATACCTGCAGTTTCATCTAAATGGTCACCTCAATTCTGCTGTTACTTAAATCAAAGAGACTCCTTTAACAATTGTCAAAGCATTTGATCATTTCTTCTTCTTTCTGTCTTTGAATGGGGAATGTTTTCTCACTGAAATAATAAACCTGACATCAGTATGGCAAACAGTCCCCCAGAACCAAGTCCCTTCACCACCACCACCCCACATCCCTGCCACCCTGCCCTTTCCCCTTGACTAATTCTCCCTTCCCCTACCCCTCCCTCTCCTCAGAAATGATTTTTCTTACTTATCCTAAGTTGTTTCAGAATGCTGCTTACTGACTGCGACAAATAGGTCCCCCCATTCTACACAAGAGAGGCAACTCCTTGCTTAAAGAGTTCCTAAATACTTCTAAATGTCTTTGCTTTCAGTTTAATCTCCTATCTTTGACCCAAAGTCATCAGATTGGTTAACATTTCTCTTCTAAGACATACCATTCCTCTCAGTCTTAGAGAATTCACCAATAATATACAAAACGTAGGAATTACAATTGAGGTTTTAGGATGTCAGAGACAAAATACAACCCATCAAGAGAAATAAACTGGCTAACCTACATTATGCTTAAAAGCAACCTAATGGTACAACGGAAAGGGTGGGGGGCATTTAATCAAAGGCATCTAGGTTCAAATCCTGCATTTTAGTCATATGTCTATCGCTTAACTTCTTTTCAAATTTGGTTTCCTGATCTATGAAATGAAAATAGCATCAGCAGTATCCTTGTTGTTGTTGTTCTATCATTCAATCATGTCTGATTCTTCATGACCAATGGATGAGAGTACAATAGGTCTTGCTATCCTTCCTTAACTCTCAAAATCTGTCCAAGTCCATGTTTATTACTTTCAAGATATTATCTATCCATCCTCTCTCATCCTCTGCCATTGCCTTTTCCTTTTATCTTCAATCTTTCGCAAATTATGGTTTTTGCCAATGAGTCCTATCTTCTCATTAAGTGGTTAAATTATTTAAGCTTCAACTTCAATCTTTTGACCTTTCAGTGAATAAGCTGAATTACTTTCTTTAAATCTTCACTAATTTGATCTAATTATCCCAAAAGACTTTCAAAAGTCTTCTCCAGCACCACAATTTGAAAGTATTAATTCTGTGGCACTCAGCTTTCCTTATAGTTTAGCTTTCAAAGCCACACATTCCTACTTGAAAAACCATAGCCTTGACTATATGGACTTTTGTCAGCAAGGTAATGTGTGCTTATTAGTATGCTATCCAGATTTTCCAAAGCTTTCCTTCCAAGATGTATGCATCTTTTAATTTCACAACTGCATTCATTCTCTGTAGTAATCTTTGAGTTCAAGTATATAAAATCTGACTGCTTCTAATTCTCCTCCCTATATTTACCAGGAACTGATAAGATCAGTTGCCAAGATCTTAGTTTTTCTGATTTTAAGCTTCAGGCTGTTTATGCTCTTGTCTTCATCTTCATCAAGGCGCTTCTTAATTCCTTTTCACTTTCTCTCATCAGAGAGCTATCATCTGCATATCTGAGATTATTGATATTTCTCCCAGCAAACTTAATTTTGACTTTTGATCCATCCAGCCTGCCATTTTGCACGATATACTTTTCAAATAAGTTAAATAAATAAGGTAATAAACAGCATGCAGTCTTTTCCTACTGCTTTTACAATCATAAATCTATCAGTTGTTCCATGTTCAGTTACGATTGTTTCTCAGATCACACATAGATTTCTGAGGAGACAAGTAAAATGATCTAGAAGTCCCATCTCTTTGAGAACTTGCCATATTTTGTTGTGATCCACTCAATCAAAGACTTTATTGTAGTCAGTGAAGCAGAATAGATTGGGTTTTTTTTTTTTCCTGGAACTTGTTTTTTTCTAAAATCCAAGAAATGTTGGCAATTTGGTTTTTCTTTCCTCTGCCTCTTCACAAAAAGACTGCTTATCTGGCATTTCTCAGTTCACATATTGTTGAAGTCAATGTTTCTGAATATTACGTAGAATCTTCCTGGCGTGAAATGAGATCAATTATTCAACAATTTGAACATTCTTTGGCATTATTCTTTAAGAATAGGATGTAAGCTGATCTTTTATAATCCAGTGGTCTCTTTTGAGTTTTTCAAATTTGTTGTAGCAGTAGTATGTATCTCATTCAAATGTTATTGAAAGAACTTTATGTACTTTAAAATGCTAGATAAGTTTGAATTCTAGTTATTTCTAAATATAATAAAAATAAAAATAAAATGTTCTGATGACTCAATATTTAAAATTAAATCTATCAAAAAATTTAAGAACTAGATATTAAAACATTAATAGGAATAGATTATAATTATAATTTCACTCTTTCAAAGCTTGATATTTTAAAAAATAAACAAGAAAAATTATTGAACTTCCCAAAGTCAATTTGACAGACTTCCTAGTGGAAGAGTAATGCCTCGTTATTTTAGAGAGTATATTTGCACTCATATACATACATACATACATACACACATATATGCATAACATATTAAAGGTTTATGTAGGAGCTTTATCTTGGAAAAAATTATCTGACCCAGAACCAAGCATCTCTTTATGCCACTCTTTGATTATCTCCACACTATGCAGCTTCCACTGTGGCTGCCCCACCCTTTTTCCCCTATAAGAACCTAAAATTCTGCCCTGAGAACCACTAAAGACTCTATTGGCTAAGCTTTCATCTTATCTTGATGGGAAACAGCAAAGAAGTGACCTCCATACTACTTCCAAGTGGCTATTTTGCTATTCCTTGCAAGGGAATAACTTGGGTTTATTTATTTTTCCAGTTCTATACATTTTAATCTATCAATTAGCATTTATTAAGTATTTACTATACACTATACCCTGGGATACAAAGACATAAATTAAATAACACTTTCCCCAGAGTTCAGTGAATCAAGTGATTCTAGTGGCCTACAGTCAGTAAGACCTGAATTCAAATGAGGCATTTCACAGTTGTTACTATATGATGCTGAGCAAGTCACTTGACTTCTGTGAGACTCAGTTTCCTTATCTACTAAATGGGAATAATTATATTACCTACTTCCCATGTTTGGAATTAAATCTCATAATAGGTTTAAAAGAGTTAATATTTATAAAGTGTTTGGCAAACCTTAAAGCACTAAATAAATGCTAGCTATTGTTATTTTTATTATCTTCACAGAATGTCTTGGCTGTGCCATCCATTATATTATTTTCTTGCTTCCCTTTGTGTATTAATCCTTCCTGGAAATTCTGAAAGGTCAGAAATATCTTATTTATATTTGTTTATCTAGCAACACAGTATACAACACATTTATTAAATACTTATGATAAATTTAATTTTACTAATTATTATTAATTATATGTAATACATTTAATAAATGTATTATCTATTTTCTGACATTTTTCAGTTGAGGTTTTAGTGGCAAAGATAATAGAGTGATTTGTCATTTTATTCTCCAACTCATTTTGAGAACTGAGGCAAAAAGGGTTAAGTGACTTGCCCAGAGTCACACAACTAATAAATGTCTGAGAGCCAATTAGAACTCAGGAAGATGAGTCTTCCTAACTCTATATCCAGTATTCTATGCCCTCTGCCACCCAGTTGTTCATATTATATTTCTGACTGTATTTCTAAATTCTAAAAAAAATTATTTGACCATCCTATCTATCTATAATGAATTCTCTTTTGTGACAAAGAAAAAATAAGCAAAAATATATCATTAGCATAAAATCTTCAGAATGCTAAAAAATATACAGCATTCTTTCCAAGTAGTCTCCTACCTTGTTGCTTTAAAGAAGCAAATAGTTTTCATTCTCTTTCCTGAGACTTTCACTGACTTTCCAGTTCCTCAGAATTTAGCTTTCTATTAATGACTTTTTCATTTATATTGTTGTAGACCCTATATATAATTCTGTTCTTTCTATATATTTCACTGTCGCTATTAAAAAATGTTTCCATATTCACCTTGCACTATGACAGGGTTGAAACAGATAATAATTAGCGTGCAAACATCAGAGTCTTGGAAATGTGGCTTGTTCCTTGGCAATTGAGAGTAAGAATTTGATATTTGGAATTTCATAACCATTTTAAAATGAGCCTAGTCAGAGTCAGTATTTAGTAGGAACTTTTCAACCTAAGGTAGGTAACCAGAAGTTTCCAAGTCTAGATGCAGCCTTCATAGTCTTGGCATAAGTCTTCTGAGAATGAGGGTGGACCTCATTGCCTGGAGCAGCAGAATGGTGATATGTCCAGATATCTACTCTAAAAAACTCACTCCTCCAGAAAGAATAAGTCTTCATGTTGTTGAGCTTTAGGAGCTCTATCATGTTAATTACCTATAAAAGTATAAAATGCCTAAATAGAGATTATAAACAATTTATAGAGGAACTACAAGAGAAATATAAATCTGCTCCAGATGAATTTATAGGTGAATTTTATCATGGAAAAACTAATACTATAATAACTACCATTTATATAACACTCAAATTTACAGAATGCTTTACATAGGTTTTCCCATTCAATCTTCTAAGGTAGGTGCTATCAATATCTACATTCTACAAAATAGGAAAGAGGTTAAGTGATTTGCCTAGAGTCACATAGCAAGTAAATGATTGGAGTATAATTTGAATTTACGTCTTCTTCTAATTCCAATGTATTATTCACTATGTCACCTAGATGCCCCTAAAACAACAATCCTTAATTAGGGAAAATAAATTTATTTTTTCAAATATATTTTGATAAGTATATTACAATATAATTGGTTTCTTTTGTAATTCTAATAATTTTATATAAGGCATTGAAATAATTTGAAAGCATGTTCTTAGCTCTCATCAAATTATCAAATGAATCTTCAACATAAAAAAAGTTAAGATCTTATGCTTTAGGGCACCTAGACAATGGTAGACAGAATACTGGCACTGCTGTCAGGAGGATCTAAATTCAAATCTGGTCTCAGACAATAATTGCCCAGCTGTGTGACCTTGGAGAAGTCACTTAACCCCATTGCTATAAATATTTTTTTAAAAAAGATTCTATGCTCTAAAATATCAATGCTTAATTTCCTCTAAACATTAGAGGGAAAAAAATGCCAAAAATCTATATTACCCTAATAGCTAAGTGAGAGAATAAAATAGATAGAACAATATAGACCAAGTTCACTTATAGAGATCAAGGTTAAAGTTTTAAGTAAAGTTTTAGCAAAGAAATTATCACTGTATATCTAAAAGATTATATGGGGGTAGCTAGGTGGTGTAGTGGATAGAGCACAAGCCCTGGAGTCAGGAGTACCTGAGTTCAAATCCGGCCTCAGACACTTAATAATTACCTAGCTGTGTGGTCTTGGGCAAGCCACTTAACCCCATTTGCCTTGCAAAAAAAAACCAAACAAACAAACCAAAAGATTATATGGTAGTCAAGTCAGATTCATGCAAGTGATGGTACTAGTATTGTTTAAGTTTAGAAACACAATATAGAATACTTTGCATATAATAATTTGTGATATTAAAAACAAAAGTATCAAACTACACAATTACATCAATATATCAAGAAAAAACCTTTGACAGCAGTATTCATTTATGCTAAGAACTCTAAATAGCACAAGTATAAAAGAACGATTTTTTAGCATGCTATAAAGCATCTACTGAAAACAGAAAGTTAACATTATTTGCAATGTGGAATACTAGAATATTTTTCTTTAAGTATTTAAACAAGGATACCCCTTTTCCTCACTGTGATTTGACATAATTTTATAAATGCTAGCAATAACAAGAAACAAAAGAATAAAATTAAAGGCATTACATCAACAGAGGAGATTTAAAAATTTTCCCTATTAGATGAAAACATGCTTTTAAAAAAAATTTACTAAAGAATCTGCAAAGAAAGTATTAACTTCAGTAAAGTGACAGGATAAAAAAATATATGCAGAAAAATATCATTTGTGCTGCCCTTGTTATAATAAAAAAATCAAGAAGAAATATTAGAAAAATAAATTTCCTTCAAAATAATTTAAAATCATGCAAAACATATTCAAGATTTTAAAAAAGTACATAGCATCCTCTGCCTTCTCTCAGACATTACATGGATATGTGAGATGTAGAAAGTTGTATTTGTAGGTGAATATTCATTACCCAAAAGCTCCAGGTATTGTGACATATTACTTAGCATTAGAAGATAATAGGCTGAAGACATAACAAAAGTAGCTATCTTGTCTACCCATGCAGAAAAGCAGAATTGATGGGGGTGTCAAGAAGGTGTTCCCCTCTCCCTAGACCTTTAGCAGGTGGCAGGAGTGGATGGTAGAAATCAGAGAAGGAAAAGAAGAAGGCAACTTGTATGAAAATGCTGAGATGGGAAAATTCTTGGCTTTCTCTTAAATCTTTATCAGAAATATATAGAACCACATGCCACCCCCCCTTAAATTCCTGATAATTTATTTCTTTTTTTTCTACTTTTCCATGGGGAAGAGAAGAAAGAAATACAAGCAAATTGCCTATTCTCAAGTTCTGGTTTTAAAATTATTAAGGTCTAAGTGTTTGTTTGCCTAAATTTAACCTTTAAATGCCTATCCTATTTTGATTTAATGTAAAAAATGGTACTACCAACACAAATTGACTTGTTGAATCTTAGAATAATATGAAAGTGAGATAGGGATAGGTATTTTTCCTTAATGTAATTGGATTGTATTCATTAATAGGAAACAAGAAAAGAAAGAGCCATTGAGAGAACTTGAGACAAGGAGTTTATGAACCATGATCAGAAAAAGAGATAGAGGGATATTGTACCAGGAAACCCCATGTCAAATGGAGCTTCTGAAAATAAGCTCTTTCCCATGACTACATATAGAGTACAGAAAACATAAATATACTGGATCAGTCAAACAATGGTTTCAGAGGAAATCTGATGTGTTTCGAAGACAATAATCTCCTGGTTTTTCATTGCCCATAAGTATAAGAAACAAGTACAATTCTACATGGTTTTTTGGTTGGCCTTGCTCAAGGACCAGGGCAAAAAAAAAAAAAAAGGTAAAACATAGGGATTAGATATGGCTTCCTGTTTAATACTGAAATGGAGGCCTATTCTAAAAGGGCATGACTTTTCAAGAAAGGGAAAAATCCCTACCTTTTTCATCATAACCCACAAGGAAAAACCCAAAGATGAGACTGGAATTAGCACTGATGCAACTTGCCTTTGAGTAGTGCTGAGGTTGAACTTGGTGCTACTGATTTTAGGGTATTAAAGTTATCTTGATTATTGAAGCCCTGGGATTGCTACTAACCCTGCTAGGCATTAGAAGGGTTTTCCAGCACCAAAGCTCCAATAATCCCCCAAAAGGCTAAAAAAATATAAAATATTATAAAAATACCCTGTAAATAAACAGAATTCAAAACTTGGAGGAATTCATTTCTCATGTTGGACTGTGTGTCAATATAATAAAAATACCAAAACCATATTACATATTTAAGGTTACAACAAATTAGGATAGTACTAAGATCTACTACATGAACAATACAAAATAATAAATTAATTTGGAAGAATAAAAAGTATAGAATATCAAGGGGAAAATGTTGTAAAATATATTTCAAGAATAACCCTTTTTAACCTCACATCATATTATAAACAGTAATCATTAAAAGTATTTGTTACTAGTTTTAATAAAAAAGCTATTATCAGTGGAATGGATTAGATATTTAAGAAACAGAGCAATCAAAGTCAAAAAATCGATCACTGATAAACAGGAAGAATATAAATTGCTTAGGAAAGAACTTTCTTCTTGAAGATCATTGCTGGGAAAACTGGAAAGCAGTATCAATAAAAATAGATTTAGACCATCTCACATTACATACCACAATAAGTTTTCAGTGAATGAATAACTAAAGGTAAATGTCAAATAATCTTCACAAGAGAGAGAAAAATTGACTGAGGTTCCTTTTAAAACTACAATTAGAAGATACTTATTTTTAAGTTTAGGGTATGTTTTGCTTTTAAATCATTTTGATTTTACTTCGTCTTCACCCTTTCCCCTAAAGAACCATCCCTTATAACAAAGAAAAAGAAAGAAAAAAAATTCTGTAAAACTAACCAACATATCAGTAAATTGCAATATTATTTATAATGTTCCCCACCCATAATTCTTTGTCATTGAAAAAATGTTGGAGAAAGGTGCATTCTTTCCTCTGTTCTTTGGGATCAAATCTGGTCATAATTTCAGAGCATTCAATTGTTTTCTTATTGTTCTTCTTTCAATCAGTATTATATCATACTATTTTTCTTCTAGTTTTGTTTAATTCATATCATTCAGATAAGCATTCCTATGCTTTTCCATAAGCATCTTATTAATCATCTCAAACAGTGGAATTTTATTCAGTCATATTTTTATGGAATTCACCCCAGTTGGGGGGGGGGAATGATTAGGGAATATTATCATACGCTTTATTTCTATATCCTATATTCATAGATATAAATATATAAATATACATACACATATATAAATATAACTATAATATAAATAAAAATAAAATATTAAAAATTAATAAGGTCTAAGTGTTTGTTTCCCTAACTTTAACCTTTAAATGCCTATCCTATTTTGATTTAATGATATATTGATATTACATATTATATATTATATTATATCAATATATTATATATTATATAAATATTATATATATGTGTGTGTGTAAGCATATGCAAACATACACATATAATTTGTACACAGAGAAAATAGAAGAAAGGCCAAGTAATAAGATGAATATGAGTATTGCATGGTCTTGTATAAAACAGCATTGGGTATGGTAAAACCTCAGAATTAACTGAAACTGACAAGGAAAAGTAAGGATAACAATGGAGACTGTGTTTTGGTTTGATTTTTGCTATATTTGGAGATGAAGAGGATCAAATTTGGGTTATGAAATAGATGATAGTACAAATAGATGGTCTCAGGATTGGTTGGAATTCAAATAATAGTTGTTAATGTTTAAATGTCAAGTTGGCAGGAAACCTCCAGCGAAATATTCCAAAGATCTTTGCTTAGCTGTGACATGATTAACATTTTTATGACTTGGATGATGCCACAGATAGAATAATCATTAAATTCACATATGACAAAGAATTGGGAAGGATAGTTAGCACCTTGGATGACAGAAAAAGTTCCAAAAAGACTTTGACAGGCTAGTGCAATGACCTGAATATAAGAAGATGAAATTTAAGGGATGAAGTGCCTTCCAGAAAAATGCTGCCAGAAGAATATTCAAATGCCAATATGAGGATTTTGTGATTTGAGTCTGTGTCTTAGTCAGACAAAATGATGAAGGAGTTATAATCCACTGTGTGATGGATATTGGATTCAGTGGATTCTATATTCTCATGTTCTGCATCTTCCCTCTTGCTTCTTCTCATCCTTTCTCTTAGGAAGCATCAATATACTTTCCCAATCTTTGTTTCTTTTCTCTGTTTCCACTTTCTTTGGAAGAAATCATTTTTACCTAAAACTATACAGTCACTATTTCTTTACTGATTTGTATGTATGTTCCAGAAGGAGAAATAGATGTAAAAGGTGAGAAAAAGCAAAGAGGAGGCAGAGACAGACAGATAGAGAGATTTTAATAATTGTTGAGAAGATTCACAGTATGGTGAGGCGGGAGCAGAAGAGAGAGCACGGGAGTTCAGAGTTAGACTAGAAAACAATTTAAATAAGTCATTTTTATAGTTTCCCCAGAACAGAGTGAATCTATGATTCTAGGTTAATATCTAGTTCAAAACATCTGAGTTGGTCCTGAAGGAGACTAGGTAGATGAGAGTTAGATCTTCTGAAATAAATACCTAAGGAAACTTTCAACCTCTAAAATGGTAAAAAATGAAATTTGCTAATATTGGGGAAGCTGTGAGAACACATTGGATATGTAATAGAAGAGCAGTGTAGACTTAGAGTAGGAAGGGCCCTTTGTGACCAATCTAACTCTGTCATTTCACAAATGAATTAACTGAGGTAAGAAAAGTGACTTGCCCAAAGTCACCTGCACAAAAAGTGACAGAAGGCTGAATTGAACCCAAGGTCCATTTGTTCTTTATCTAAAAAACATTCCACAGTACCAAGCTCCTCTCCCAATATTATCCCTTTGTTCCAAAGCTTTTCTTTTTTTTAAAGTTATGCTTATACCTTATGTTTTAATTAATACTGATGGATAGAGAATCAATTCTGTTTATGGTTGTTTGCTTCATTATTTGTGAAAGACAAGACAGTGAGAAATCAGACACTAAATGACCTATGATATATAGAAATAAAGGACAGAAGTTTGAACTTTCTGTCTAAATCACTCAGGCTCTATCTAGCTGAGACTTGACTCACACGATTTTTTAAATTATTTAATAATTTTATAAGCTTCAAGCAGGGTAAAAACTCAAGCAAAGTTTGATCTCATAATTTCCTCTGGGCACAAATGACTTAAAATCTTGGCATTAGGGGAAAATTCTTGGTTATTTGGCATACAGAAGAAGGAGGAGAACAATACTACTCTAATAAAAAGGGGGATGGATAGAGAGGGAGACATTTTTATAATAAAGGTTTATTATCCAACAAAACAAATTCTCACATTGACCAAGTCATCACCTCTGCAGCAGCAAGTGACACTAGGACAACTTAATTTTTCCTCTACTTGTTAGTGCAATTTCCTTTTGAAAAGAGGTAGAGTGGAGGACTCTGGTTAAATCGGATAGAAAAGAGTGGCCCTAGACCTAAAAAGATTGGGACCACTAAAGGAAGGATGCATCTATTTCTTCTATCTTTTTGTAACTCTGAGTTTCAGTCCCATTTTTATGACTCTCCTTGCTGGAGAAGATTGATTACTAAATACTTCATGCCTGAGTGAGGATCAGAATAGATAATAAGATCTTGGGAAAGGAGCATTTCTTGCTCTTTCAGATTCTAGCTTCTAGAAAGGTCACACATCATTTCAGGTTTTTTTGTTTTTGTTTTTTCCAAGAAGAGATCAATGAAGAGAGAGAAATATTCTAGGAAGAAGCAAGTATGTAGAAAAACTGGTAACTTGAGCATATTCCTGTCACCAGCTTAACAGGCTAGAAAATATGAGGAAATTCCTCTTGGGTGAGAATAGGGAATCAATCTCAGTTGAGATGAGATATCTCATTCCCAGTCAGAGAGCTCATTAATTCTAGGTATTCTCTGGTACATCCTAAACTGTATAACTTTTCTCATTTCAGTTTGATATCAGTTTGGATAATTAGAGCTTATTTACTATTCACTATGTGTGATATTAGTGTTGTTGCATGGGAAGGGACTTAAGCCTCTTTTTTTTTTAATTTTGAATTTATTTATTTATTTTTGAATTTTACAATTTTTCCCCTAATCTCGCTCCCCCCCCAGGAAGGCATTCTGTTAGTCTTTACATTGTTTCCATGCTATACATTGATCTAAATTGAATGTGTTGAAAGATAAATCATATCCTTAAGCAAAAAAATAAAATATAAGATAGAAATAAAGATATAAATACAATATAAAATAATATTAGAGAAACATATTAAATTAAAGGTAATAGTCTTTGGTCTTTGTTCAAACTCCACAATTCTTTCTCTGCATACAGATGGTATTGTCCAATGAAGATACCCCAGAATTGTCCCTGATTGTTGCACTGATGGAATGAGCAAGTCCATTAAGATTGATCATCAACCCCATGTTGCTGTTTGGGTGTAAATTGTTCTGGTTCTGCTTAACTCACTCAGCATCAGATCATGCAAATGCCTTCAGGCTTCTCTAAATTTCCATCCCTCCTGATTTCTAATAGTACAATAGTGTTCCATGACATACATACATCACAGTTTGCTAAGCCATTTCCCATTTGATGGACATTCACTTAATTTCCAATTCTTTGCCACCACAAGCAGAGCTGCTATGAATATTTTCGTACAAGTGATGTTTTTACCCTTTTTCATAATCTCTTCAGAGTATGGACCCAATAGTGGTATTACTGGATCAAAGGGTATGCACATTTTTGATTGTCCTTTGGGTGTAATTCCAAATTTCTCTCCAGAAAGTTTGAATGAGTTCACAGCTCCATCAACAATGTATTAGTGTCCTAGATTTCCTACATCCCTTTCAACATTGATCATTGTCTTTTCTGGTCATATTGGTCAGTCTGGGAGGTGTGAGGTGGTTACCTCAGAGATGCTTTAATTTGCATTTCTCTAATAAGCAATGATTTAGAGCAATTTTTCATAGGATTTTGGATCACTTTGATCTCCTCATTTGTAAGTTGCCTCTGCATATCCTTTGACCATTTGTCAATTGGGGAATGGGACATAAGCCTTTTGATATAACTTAGAGGACTACTTCCCTTTAAAAGGAATAGTAAACAAGGGAATGGTTTGAACATTAAAAAAAAAATTTCCCTTGACTAACAATTTAGACATGATATAATTCTAGTCCAGTAATCCCTCTCTGAGGGGAACAGAGTAATCACCCTCATGATTACAACTTCCTGCTACCCTCTTGAGAAGAATTAAAGTCTTATGAACAAAGGTAGGCAGAGTAGACTCCAGACATATCTGACCATGTCTCCCTACCAGCCTCTTCCAGACAGACCCACGTGGGGTGGACACAGATCTTCTAAGTGGGCAATACACACACACACACACACACACACACACACACACACACACACACACACACACACACCCTACACCAGACTGCTCTTCGCTCTCATTCCATTTCCAGTGGACATTCTAAATTCTTCAGGACTTGAAAATTATTTCACTCCTTTCTTTTGTTGTTTGCCCTTCAGAATTCATTTTGATGTGATATTTTAGCATTGGAAGAGACTTTGAGAGAGCTCTGGCAAGTTCCTGCCTATACTCCACCATCTTGGCTCCTCCCCCTTAAGATCCTTCTGTTGAACAGAGAAATAAACAATGAATAAGAAATAACCAGATTCAGAGGTAGATAGGGCTTTGGATTTTAATCTCTCCCTAGTATCATGGGAAAGGGAAGCATTTGCTGATCTCTGTTTTTTTCCTTTCTTATCAGTGCTCATATGTTTGCTTTACATCAGGATTTGTATTTGAACAGTCAGTTCTACCGTATTTGAGAGGCAAAACTGATATTTTGCCTGTACTGGGAAAATTATACATAAATGGGCACAATCTCCTTTTCCCCTATATCACACTGACTTCTTGGAGAAATATATGCCTATTGGTAACAAATGCTTCAGATGTATTATAGGTTGGCAAACCAAATAAAGTTTCTTATGCCACTAATGTCACTTCACATATAATTTAAGTCAGATGCTATAGGAAAAGAACTTGATGGTGGCTCTAGATTTCACTTTACAAATAAACAGTATGGATTTTTTTTTGAAAACTACTGATTCCGGGGGGCGGCTATGTGGTGAAGTGGATAGAGCACTGGCCCTGGAGTCAGGAGTACCTGAGTTCAAATCCAGCCTCAGACACTTAATAATTACCTGACTGTGTAGCCTTGGGCAACTCACTTAACCTCATTGCCTAAAAAAAATACTGATTCCACTGACTTTCTGAGAAGTTATTTTTTATTATTACTTTCTGAGTTGTAACCATGCTTCAAGGGATAAGTTGATGTATATATAATGTGACATAGGCTACCTCTTTTTTTCCTCTTATTTTCCTTATTTTTCACTAGTTTCTCTTATTGACTTCAATGCATCTGGATAAAATTGCTCTTTTTAATCCCACTAAGAAATGTGATCTGAGGTTTTAAACAAACGATTATTCACTACCTTGTTATTGTTATCTTTTGAAAACTAGATGGCTCCATATTAGAAATTTAATCCTAAACTGTTTTTAGAAATCCAGAAAAGGAATATTCTTTCATATCAGCAAATGACAAAAGTGCATTTGTTTATTTATTACCTTTTTAAGTAAAGTGAGTAGTAATTATTTTCTTTGGGATAAAAAATGCCACTACTTGGGGAGGGGATGAATTTTTTAAAAATAATGATTTGACTGAGAAGTTCTACAATAACACAGGTGCTTAAAAAGATTCTCCCAGGACCATAATTGCATTCAGTTTGATAAAGTAGATTTCATTAGCATTGAGGTTATACTGTGGGAATTTCCACATCACAGGTCATTAAATATCTCCTACTTTTATTATTATTTTGTCAATTTTCTCTCTGGAGACTCATTGACTATAAAGATTGTTGAGGCTAATAGATAACATTTGAGTAGTAAAATACTTTTCCATTTCTGGACTCTCAACCTCTTCTTTCCCCATCTTTTTTTATAATACCATGATACATTGGCATCCAATATGGGATGTTAAAGCCTCTTCCTGAATCAGAGTCAAAGTTCAGTGCCACAGGTGGTGACTTTTCAGCATTGCTATTGCTCAGGTAATTGCTTGACCTCAAAACTGCTTTTGAGCCCAACCTCAATATTTAGTGTCCTTGCTCTTTTTGAATTTCACTGAAGAAAAGGAGGCTACTGAAGGTATGTTATTTTTGCTTCATTAAATATAAGATTAGGTGTGTGTGTGGGGGGGGGGGGGGAAATGGGTGTTAGCAGTAAAAGAAAGGAGGGTCTACCTAGATACCTATAGAATTATTGAGTGTTTTATGGCTAACTTCCCACCTCAGGAAAAATAAAAGCTGGAAGAACTAATAAGGAAAATAAATGACTATATTAATTCCATTTAATTTTTCCTTTTATCCTTTTTAATGTATATAAACCAGTTAGTTAGAGTATGTTACCAAAGCAACCTGCATGTAAAAATGTCATAAAACATTTTGAAAGATATGTATGAATGAAAAAGAATATGGGTTGGTTTTGTAAAAAGAATGAAATATATAAAATGGATAGACAGTAAAAAAAGATTAAAAGAATTCAAAGAATGTACTTTCTATCTTGTTTTGGAGAGAGAGAGAGAGAGAGAGAGAGAGAGAGAGAGAGAGAGAGAGAGAGAGAGATAAGATTAACTGCATCCTCAGAGCCAGAAAGATCTGAATTCAAATTCTAATTCTATTATGTATAGGTTAGGGGACCCTAAGTAGATCAATGATCCTCTCAGTGTTCTAAGGAAATATCTAAGTGTAGAAAGTGCAGATAAAGTGCCCAACTTCAACTGCTATATGGAATTTTCTCAACAGGGCATTTGCTATACCAGAGAAATAGCAGGTCCTCTGTCTATTTCCTATCCTGTCACAGTTAAATATAATAATGACTACAATCAACATTGACTCCCGAATAACTGAATGTTATCCAAAGAAAAGATTTAATAAGGTTTGGAATACCCGTGGTTTGTCATTTTTTTTGTAGAAAGCTACAAAGGTCTAGTTTAGACTAGATATGTCAGACATGAAAAAAACTATGGGGAAATATGTTGTTATAGGAAAGAATGTTGTTTCTAAGCAGGACATTGAAAAGCACTGCGCAACATGCAAGACTTATTCCTGGAATGTGCCAGTAATGAATTCACTATGGTACACTACTACCTATGCTTTCATCAAGGCTCCTGCTTTTGTACTCCCCAATCCCAGTCTTTCAGTTTTGCACCACCTCCTATTTATCCTTTATCTCCTCAAAGCAGTTGTAAGACCATAAATAATAAACCATACCCTACCTGGTTGTATGAGTACTGTGAATCTTTCATCCAGTTCTCCACTTCTTGTAAAGTGACAAAAAGGTATAAAAATTGACCTGGCTAAGATAGAAATTGCAGAACTAGGTATAATCTGGCTATGACAATATAATATTTGAACTCTGCAGGTCTGAAAGAGATACTAGTTAAATAATTACTGTAAGTACTTAATTGCCCAGTTTCTCCTGGAAAAGTAATAAAAATTCTTATTTCTATCTTATTGCCTTCATATATAAATTTATTTTGTTATCTAAACATTAGATATATGAAAACCTGGTTATGAAATTATTTGGTCATGAAAAATATAGCTTGTTCTTCTTTGGTTAATAGGAAAATGCTGGCTAAGAAACATTAAAGAGTATGATTTAATAAGACATTCATTAACTAGAGATCACTGTGACCTGAATTCCAGTCCTTATTCTGTCACAAAATCACTATGTGACAGTGGGAAATTCACTTGATCTCTTTTGCCTTCAGTTTCCCCATCCATATAATCAGGGAGTTGAAATAAATGCAATATGTTTCAAGGAATATCAAAGAAGTATCTGCTACTACAAGAGAATAGAGTTGTGATAACATAAATATCCGATTCAATCTAGTTTCCAACTTTTAAGAAAAGCATTAAAATAGAGTTTGTCAGGAGAAGCATTATCAGGATACTGGAGAGATTAGAGATCATATTAAATAATCGAGGACCTGGTTCAAATCCTGATTTTGATCTGTATTACATCATGCAGGTCATTCAACATTTCTTGGCCTCAGTTTCTTCATTCACCAAATGAGAGGATTAGACTAGATAACCTCAGAATCCTTTCAGTTCTAAGTCTAGGTCCAAGAATATAGAATCCACTTGAAGGAATTGGAAATTTTTAGCCTGGGAAAGGGTAAGCAAGGTAGAAAAAATGATAATTATGGTTAAGTATCATTTATTAAGTACTTTCTATAAGCACTTACTGTGTTAAGTGCTGAAGAGACAAATAAAGGCAATTGCTCCTTTTTTTCAAGCAGCTCACAGGCTGAGATTACAACATGCGAACAAATATGTATAATCAAGATGTATCTAGGATAAATGTGAAGTAATCTCAGAGGGAAGGTATTAAGATCAAGCAGGACCAGGAAAGGCTTCTTGCAGGAGGCAGGACTTTAGTGGAGGTTTGAAGGAAGCCTAGAAAGTTAAGAGGCAGTGTAGAGATGGGAGAACATTCTAGGCATGGAAAATAGCCAAAAATGCTCAATGTAAAGTTATCAGGAGAAAGGAGCAAAGAGGTAAATGACACTGGATTGTAAAATAAATGAAAAGGAGGAAATAAGTTATAAAAACAAACCAAAAAAAAAAAAAAAACCTGGAAAGGGTTGGGAGTGGGGCTGGTTATGAAAGAGTTCGAAAGCCATATAGGGAATTTTATATTTGTTCCTGGAGGGCTTAGAGTATATTTAGAAGAGTTAGGGGAGGCATAGAATGGCTACATTTTAGGAAAAATCAATTTGACAATTGAGTGAAAGTTGGATTGGAGCGTTACAAGACATGAGGCAATGTTTTTCTTCCCACGGTTTTCTCTAGTTTACTTATCTACACTGGAAACGTTTCTAAGTGCTTTATCACTGTGAGACCTTGTGTGATCTCAGATTGCCTCAGATTCTACTGTTATCTAGCCCAACCCTCTCATTTGGTGAATAAAGAAACTGAGGACAAGGAATGTTGAATGACCTGCATGATGTAATACAGAGCAAAATCAGGATTTGAACCAGGTACTCTATTATTTAATATGGTCTCTCAGGAATGGAGTGATAAGGGCTAATATAAACAATGCTGCATTGCTATTCAGCATGAAAACCTACAAAGTATGAAGAACATTTTTATGAACTACTGTACTAAATTGTTGGGGGTAGAGGGGAGCTCCTACTCTCATATAGAAGGCGAACTACTTTTGTGTACAATTATGCCAAAGAAGAGAGTTTTATTAATACCATGAATATTAGGAATGGGTAACCAAGTTCTTTACTCACCAAACTATCATCAGGTTGCTAATAACTCTGACTTTCATCATTGGGCAGAATGACCTTCTCTGAGTGAATCACAAATTGCTATATATTACCCCATTAATTCTATTCCTAACTCTTCCCAGAATTTTTGTATATCCATTATATGGAGAAATTTTCATTTATCCATGCATTCATAGGTTTATACCTCCTGAATGATGACTCTAGCTGCCTTGTGATTTCTGTTCATCGCCAGGTCTAGAACCAAGGCTTAGCATAGCAAGACACTCTACTCTTAGCTACTAGTAAAATTTCTGTGCTTTAGTTTCCTGATTATAGAGTTGTTAAGAGAGTTAAAAGTACTCTGAACTATCCTGAAAAAATACTGTTAAATTGCAAAATACTGCAGGAACCATTTTCCTCAGTCCTCCTGACACATGATATTCAATTAAAGAGATATGTTCCCTCTTTTGACACAGGAAGTTCATAAGGGGCAATTTACTTTTTATACAGTGCCCTATTGGCCTCAGAGTACCTTCTATTCCCTCAGTAAATGTATATTTGGGCATTTCTTCTCTTAAATTTCTGCAGAGAGCTGTTAATAGTTGCCACATAGTCACCACATTTGGTGACTACTTTTCTTTGTTGTGCCAAAAGATTTCTATTCATATAGTTTGTAAAGTGCTTTAATATGCATATAAGTTAGACATGGAGAAGAACCGTTACCATAGACTCTTAAAACTTCAAACCCAGAATGGAACTTAATGATAATTTATTTCAACCTATTCCTTTCAAATACCAAGAAGCAGAATGAATGCAGTATTAAGAGGATATTGGAAGTGATAGGATGTAGATTAAAAGGGAAAAGGAGGTAAGAAAAGGAATTACTTCATTATCAGATAATGGAGAGGAACCCTGAAAGTGAAGAAAGTTTTGAGATGGAATGAAGAGGAAATAAATAGATCACAGCAGACCTCCCCAAACTTATCAGTGGAGTAAGAAGCAAAGTCATAATCTCAGAAATAATAAGATGTCGATCATAGAATTGTCAGTTTGAGGAGGAGTAGAATAAATTCCTCTAAATTATTTTTGAAGTAGGTAGTTCAGATTCATGGTCCAGTTCTGCCATATCATTCTCAAATACCGCAGACACCTACTATGTGATTCTGGGTAACATTCTGATTATCCTCCTCCTGGCACATTCTATTTTTGGTTCAGTAGGTAGGGCACCAACCCTGGAGTCAGAAGGATCTGAGTTCAAATCTGGTCTTAGACACTTGGTACTTACTAGCTAAGTGACCTTGGGCAAGTCACTTAATTCTGTCTCATATATGGGGCCATCTCCAGGCATCCTGATTCATATCTGGCTACTGGACCCAAAAGGCTCCAGAGGAGAATATGAGACTAGTAACTTAGCATAGCCGCCCCTCACTCAAATCCAATTCACAGGCATATCATAGCATCCTCTTCCTGATATCATGGTCTTCTTCAAAAATGAAGGACCAACATCATTATCTCTCTATACCCTTCCTCAGAGTTAGCATCCAGAATTGAAGCCAATATTAATGGCAGGCTTTTCTTTATTCCTCTTCTTGCCCCCAGCATAACTTTATCTTTTCTTCCCATGGTTTCCTCTAGGTTTTGCTCATCTACCCTGGAAATATTTCTAAGTGTTTTATCACCGTGACACCTTGTGAGATCTCAGTTTGCCTCAGATTCAACTGTAACATAGAAATTATAACAGCATACACACTTACAAGGGTTGTTGGAGAATCAAATAAGATAATATTTTTAAAGCACTGCACATAGTAGATTCTTATAAATGCTATTCTCTTTCACCTATCCCTTACTGTAATTTTCCTTTTTATTTTAATTATGAAACAAACACACCAACAAAAACAAAAAATTCAATATACTAAAAATGGAAAAATAGGATTATATGCAAAACCTTGAATTCTTATATGCAGTTTAGAGTCTGAGGATATATATATATATATATATATATATATATATATGCATATTTATACAAATACATAATCTCAGCCTATCCCAGTGTTTTACATATAGTAAATAATTAATCAAGATTTGATGAAATGCATCAAATTGAGAAACAAGCAAGTATAGAATAATAGTTTTGGAGAATGTTCAGATAGTCAATCAGAAGTTAAGGAAAGATATATTTGCAGTAGTAAAATTGAATTAAAATAGAGTGAATTTGTATTGAGCTTGGATTGGATTTCAGGAGTTCTTCCAACTCTGCTGGGGAGCTTAGGAGCAGAAGAGGAGAAGCAGCATGGAAGAGTGAACAAGGACCTGGCCAGAAAGTTTAGGGTTCACATCATGCCTCTGACACATACTGGTTATGTGACTCTGGACTATAAATTTATGATCCTGTGAAGAGAAGGTAATAGATGAATATTGCCCAGGGTAGGACTCTATCAGGTTAAGTATAGTTGAGCATCATTTTCCATTTTATGAATTTTTTCAGTTGTTTTTCAGTTGTGTTCAACTCTTTGTAACATTATTTAGGGTTTTCTTAAAGTGGTTTGCCATTTCCTTTTCTAGATCATTTTTTTATAAGAAAACTGAGGCAAGCAGGATTAAATGATGTGCCCAAGATCACACAGCAGTAAATATTTGAGGCTAGATTTGAAAATGAAAATGATGCTTCTTCATTTCAAATAAAGTACTAGAACCATTCATATCTATATGTTTTCATTAGTTTTCTAGAGACAAAATAGTCCATTGCATTTTCTGACGTAAAATTATTAAAAATTTTCTTTAACATCAATGTATGCATTATGAAAATTTTTCTTCCAGTTCTGCTTACTTTACTTGACATTGATTCATACAAGTCTGAGAGTTCTTTGAATCTTTTCCCCTTTCATTTTTTTCAAGACACAAAAATAGTTGATTACATTAATTTATTTGTTCAGTCATTTCTCCTTTGATGGGAAATTGCCCTTTTTAAAGATGTTTACCATAACAAATAAGTGCTTCTTTAAAACTGTTTAATCAAAGGTGTCTTTTCCCTCTATTTTTGTATTCTTTGGTCTATATGCCTAGCAGAAGTGTCACTGAGTCAAAAAAGATAAACTGTTAATTTATTTGAGTGATAAGTCCAAATTGCTTTCCAAAATGATTGCACTGTTTCACAATTTCACCAATAGTACATCAACAGTTTACATGCTCCCACAGCTCCCTATAACAATGATCATTTTTCCTTTATTATCATCTTTGGCCATCTGATGCAGGATTGTTTAAATTAGTATACCTCTTGTCATTAGTGATCTGGAGTATTTACCCTTATGGCAGTCGATGACTTTCATTTCTTCTTTTTGAAGACTAAATTTTCATAGATTTTGACTATTTATCAATTAGGTAAAACATTTATTCACATACACATATATATGTATATATATATATATATATATATATATATATATGTATATCCATAAATATTTCATGTACCAAGCCTTTATTGGCAAAATTGACTGTAGTTTTCTCAATTAACTATTTCCTTTCTAATTCTGAATCTATTGACTTAGATTATACAAATAATTTTCAATTTCATGTAATCAAAATTACCCATTTTTATTTTATGAACAACTCTAGAACTTATTAAAGAACATACATTCCCTCTTTTCTCACTCATGGTTGTGATATATATTTCCTTTCTTCTATATTGTTTATGATATGATATTTTATATGTAGATCATACATCCATTTGAAACTTATAGTATATAGAATGAGATGTTCTATTTAGCCTAATTTCTGGTACAGTTTCCCAGTTTTCCAAGAATTTTTTGTTGAATACTGAATTCTTACCCCAATAATTGAAGTCTCTTTCAGATTATCAGTCTGTCTGATCTTCATTTCCTGCTGTCATGCAAGTATTTTGTTACATTGTCCAAGTTTTCTAATTTTTAACATAGTTTGAAATCTATAGTTGCTAAGGCCACTTCCTTCCTGCTTTTTCATTATTATTCAAGATTTTAGACCTTTTGTTTCTCTAGATGAATTTTTAAATCAACTTTTATAATTTAATGAGGTAACTCTTTCTTAGTTTAATAGGTATGGCACTAGATAGGTAAATTAATTTAGGTGGCATTGTCATATATATTATATTAGTATGACCTAATAAAGAGCAATTAATCTTTCTTCATTTTCTTGATGTCTTCCTTTATTTCTCTAAAGAATATTTTATACTTGTAATACTCATATAATTACTACATATAGAAGTATTCCAGGCACATTATAAATTCTATGATTACTTATGAAATTTCTTTTTCTATCTCATTCACCCACATTTTCTGGATAATATGAAAAATGACTAGTGATTTTTTGTGAGTTTATGGTACATTCTATTTTGCTAAAGTTGTTATAATTATTATTTATTTTAATATTTAAGCTTTTCTAGGTCAATAATTATATCATCTAAACTAAGAAAAAGCATTAGTTTCTTTACATTTCTCATTGTTCTTTCCCTTAATTTTTCCTTCTTTTTAATTTTTAAAGAATTAGAAACTACATCTCTATCAAATAATAGGGTGACAATAGATATTCTGAATTACCTCTGATCTTATCAGAAGTGCTGGTCTTTATTGAAGGTGCTAGTTTTTACTTTTAGATAGATACTATTTACCATACTAAGAAAATCTACATCTATTCTTATGGTTTTGATGTTTTTTAATAAATGGCTGTCACATTTTTTGAAAAACCTTTCCTGTATTTATTGATACAATCATGTGTTTTTGTTGTTTTAATATTTTCATATCCAATTCATACTATAAAATGTTTAATATGATTAAATCAATTTAAATATAATTAGTCATTTTGCTAAATAATTGCTTTACTCTGATTTTTGTTCAGTATTTTGTTTTGAGTATAAAAACCTTGTTTCACAAAAGATGTTTATTAGGATGCATTCCTTTTTTTTGCAAATAGTTTTTGCAAAGCTTTTAATTATAGAATTCATGTGTAAATTTATATTTCCTGGGGTTTAATACTTTGGAACTTTGTTTATGTTTTGTTTATTTTCAGTGTATGACAGTGGATCACTTAAATTTTCTGCTGTTTTGCTAAATTGATTATATAAAATAATTTTAGAAAATACTATAATATTTTGCTGAATGATAATTGGTGTGATTAGTCTTTTTTGCTTCAAAAAATGTGAATTATTTCCATTTTTCAAAATGGTAATTTGCCTTTCCAGTGCTTATAAAATCACATCTGCATAGGTTTATTTATTACACTATTTTTAATTAGCTAACTTTATCAGTTCAACAAAGCTGTCTTGATATCAGTTTTACTGATAACTTTGATTTTCAGAATTTCTATTTTGCGTTTAATAGTATTTTTGCTTGTTTTATGTCCAATTCACTGACAAGTTCTTCCTCTCTCTTTTTTTTTTTTATTTTAGGTTTTTGCAAGGCAAATGGGGTTAAGTGGCTTGCCCAAGGCCACACAGCTAGGTAATTATTAAGTGTCTGAGAACGGATTTGAACCCAGGTACTCCTGACTCCAAGGCCGGTGCTTTATCCACTATGCCACCTAGCCACCCCCTCTCTTTTTTATTGAGGAAGTGTTTAAAGATATAAATTGTCCCATAAGGACTGGTTTTATTGAATTCCAAATGTTTTGCTGCAATGTCACATTAGTGACACTTTCTTTGATGAATTATCTGTTTTCTCTTATTTGTTCTTTGATCCACATATTTTTTTAATAATTATATTGCTAAGTCTCTCTTTTTAGTTTGATTTTTTTCAGATTTCTTTTATGATCATATGGTCAATAAAGGAAATATTTGTAATTTTTGTTTTCTTTCATGTATAACATTCCCCCCTAGCATATGATCAATTTTGTGATGCTACCACAAAAAGTAAGAAATATGCAAATTTCTTTTTGTAATTCTCAAACTTTTCTAAAATTATATTTAAGCCCTTAAATTCTTTATTACTTTCCTTTTTTTAAATCAAATTTATCTTGGTATGAAAGAAACATAGTGAAGGCTCAAAGTATTAAAATTTTCTGTCTGTTTCTCTCTGTAATTTGAGTAACTTATGATTTTCTTCCCTTTGCTAATTATTTATTAATCTCTACCAATTTCTTCACTGTCCTCCTTGTTTATAAACTCTTCTTTAGGTACTCCCTAGCTATGTGAAAATCTAAGTTCTATTTTCCTTATTCATTTTTTTCTTAATATATTTCTTGTTTGTTTTCTTTCCTCTTTTAAAACCAACAAAAAAGGACAAGACTACCTTGAAGCCATTACTTTACTTTACTTTCTCTGTAAATCTTGAAGATTAAACATTCTAAAGAAATAATTGTTCCATCTGTACCAATTAGATCTTCTAGTTATTCAAATTATTTTTCTATATTTCTATTTTCTACTAGATTAGCATTTGAAAGATTCCTCTAAACATTTATCTTTTCATCAGGAATGTTTGAAAGTCCTCTCTTTTTTTTGAAGCCTGTAATCCCCCTATAGAATTATGATCAAATTTTTGCATAAATAATTTTTGGTAGTAAGTATAACAGTGGCCACTATTGGGATCAGTGAACTGGTATGTACTTTCTCCTTCAAAATGGTCCCCACTGCTCTGGATGTAGGTAGATGTGAATTCAAGTACAGTTGTGGGGAATCTCACTAACAGAAGTCATGCTCTTTTTGCTAATTTCTTTGACACTTTAAAAGTCTACTCCCAGAATCTTATGCAAAATTACTTAAAGTTTAAGTTTTGGTTTAAATTTAAGATCTCTCCAAAGAGAAAGAGTAGACAATAATATAATGCACAATATAGATAGGTGTAAGGGAGTGATTTATTTCCTATATCAAAAATGCTTTAAAATACTTTTAATATGAATTCATAAAAATTTAAAATATGAAATAGTAACATAAAAACAACTACTGTTCTCTCTCTAGGACTGAGAATTGAACATCTAAACATTAAAGGCTTTGAGAGACTTCGAGGTAGTCATTTTGTACTTCACCTCAACTCTTCATTATTGGAATAATGCTTTCAAAATTCATGTCTTCTGGCAAGCCCAGACCAAAGATTAGCTTTACCATCTAGCATGGGTTATCCTTGCCTCCAACAAGTATCATAGTAGATGAAGAAAAAGCATCTCCAGCACCAACTTAGGACCTTGTCATACCAGCCCTCTCAAACTTACTAGATGAACTCCAAGGCTAGGCACATTCATTGCAGGATAATTATTCAGTGATTTATACTTATGACAGAATTGCAAAGCAAAAGACACAACTAGGGCTTTGAAATTCAATCTGTCCCCCCTAGGCAAGACATGTGCAGACAGAAGCTATATGGTTGGGATCAAGGGAGGGCACAAGTCCCTTTTAAGAAGAGATTTGAATAGTCTTAATATTATCCTCAGATAGAAATAGAATAAAAGACAGTGGACAGGTCATTCAATTTGAAGTCTTCCTGCTACCACTTTTAGTAGCTACAAATAATTAGATTAACCAGAAACCCTCTGAAGTTTTTACATGGAGATGATCAGAGTAGAAGAAAACTTTGATTCTTAGAGCTGATTCAGAAAGTTGAAATCCTCTGCTATTTGAAGAAATTACTGGGAAAAGGCTATTTCTAACTCTAGCTTGAAGAGAGGGACTCTAGTTTTAGAGAGTGAAAATCCCTAAAAAGGTTTCTGTCTTGTCTTTTACTGTGCCTAAAGTTCCAGAAAAGAAGACTCCTTAAAGGTAGACAGAACCATTGAATAGGTTTGGAGTTTCAAGACTTAAAGGAACTACATTATCTCAGCTACAGCTTAGATACCTTATGTTACAACTCAAAACTCTGTTTTGAATCATTATCATTTTGTCTTCACTTAGAAAATATTTCAAAACTGTGCTAATTATGTCATCCTGGCTTCTTGAATCAAATGGGAATCACACTGGAGAAGAGTCAGAATTTATCACTATATATACTAGATATTACACACATAAATGCATGCACACAAACACACACACACACACACACACACACACACACACACACACAACACACTCACACAACATAACGACCCACAATATGGCCACCCCTCTGGGGAACCACTTTAACCTGGACTGTTTGAATGAGTACATGATGGATGAGAAGGTCAAATCCACCCTAAAAAGAAAAAGCCTGGAGTGGTCAAACATGGTTCCCTGTCACACCTGTGCTTCACTGTTAAGTGACCATGATGGCATGCTGTATTAACATCATTATAATATTTTCCATGATAATGTTTGGTGTTCATCATGTTCAGAGACTCCTGACTTGTTACTAGTAGAAATTATTCATGATACATAGGTGCAAATTTTGTTTATTTCTATAGAAGATTTTGACTCCTATTTGTTTAGCCCTGAACCATATTTTTCTACATATTTTTGTGATATTCCCTTGGGCCCACCTTCACATTGAAGTTATTAATTCTATGAAATATGCTGATTTGTTTAAGTGTATCTTCACCAGTTTTTCACAGGATTTTCCATCTTTACCCTTTGCAACAGATGCTTGTACATAAGCTATAATTATCTTCATGACGGTCTTTTTTGCTTTTGCTCATCAGGCACAGAATGTCTCATAAAATCATATTTCATAATGTCTCTGGGCACATAATGAAATTGTCTCATTTATTTGCCAAGAACATGTGAAGCATCCTTCTATTTAACTGTGACTCCTTTATGTCTTATTGTTTCATTTATCCTGAAAAAGTCAATATTGTTATGATACAGTTCCTATAGCAATAATATATCAGCTCTTAGTCTTTGGACCAAGTTCTCATATTTAGAATACCAGCAAATATATTAATATTTATGGATAAACTGAAAGTCATCTGATTCTGCACCCTCTGTCTCCTTTTCTGTTACTCTACCATCATCACTGATACAGCTAAAGAGGGTTACAGGGAAGTGAGAGTCATTTTTTGTAATTTACTGAAGTTTTCTTTGTTTTATTGCTTTTAATATCTTGAAATTCACATTTAAACTATTGATATTGAGCTTCCTTAAATATAGCAAATAAATTAGTGCTTAGGTAGTGAACTCAGTTTTGTTAGAACCATCACTCGAGGCATTTCCAGATGAGTAGAATCCCATTTTCACTCTACTTGTATAAGCTTTGAGTAGTCAGGATCAATAAGAATTCCAGAGGAATTCATATGGACCCTAGATCTAGAGCATCAAAGATTATCTTGTCTAATCCTTTCATTTAACAGTTGAAAAAAGTGAGGCCCAGGAAGGTTATGTGTCTGGCCCAAGATAGTAGTAAATATCACTTTACTATCAAGAGGTTGTAAATAATAGATTTAAACTCAGATCCTCTGATTCAGAATGCAGTACACTTTTCTATCTACCACTTCCAATCTCTATCTTTTCATCAAAAAAGGTACAAATGTGAGAAGCTTATATGCAACATAGGGTTAAAATGACTGGAGCCTGCTTGATGATTCTTATTCTATTTTCTAAAAATAATGTCTAAATCTCCCACATTTGCTTTTCCTTCCTCTTACTTATTTTTGTTTTCTAATTGATTTTGATGTAATCTTGCCTTCTAAAGTACATCCCCCAAATTGCTATTGTCTTTTCCTTCAACTTTATTTTAGCCCTTCTCCCAGTTTGAAATTTGAATGTTCTTCCATTAATTTTTGCCATAGTATCTCTATGTATCATATATATATATATATATATATATATATATATATATATATATATATATGTTCAATTTTCCTTATAATGAAATGAGGACTGTATTGAAAGTGCTTACACTAGTACTCTTATTCTCTACCATAACTATGTATTCTTAAGTAAGATCCTTTGATATCTATCATCTTTAGGAATTCTTTTCCCCATGTATAGTCTTAGTTCACTAACTGATGAGGCATTTTAAAAAGTTCTCTCTCTTATTTTTTTAGTAAGTCTGCTTTTGAAAGTTAAATAATGACTCATTTGTATGACTTTTCATTATGTCCCTCCAACAGTAGATTAGAGGGAGGAGTTGGAATCCCAGTCTTGCCCTAGAAAAGATGTAGTTTTCCTGGGTGATTCCCAGAGCTGTCTTACTTCATCAAGCTGTGAGCAATATGACACATGAAAATGTAAGGACAATGTTAAAAATAGATGTTCATGGGAAACAATATTAGATCAGTGAAATATAGTCTTTAGCAGCTTAAAAGAAGATGATTAGTAATAATTAGGAATGGATGCCAGCTGAGGAAGGTAACTAAATATCTCCAGTTTCTTAATACTGCTTTTTCTCTCAGCATTCTAGCCACCAGAACAATCAGCAGTGAATAAAAACAAACAAAAAAATCATAGTTCTATATGTCTTTACTTGTCTCTTCTGAAATGACCTCTCATTGTTCCCAGGAAGGCTTGAATTTGAAAATGGGAATTTCATATGTTGCTGCCATCAATTACCTGCCCCAATACAGAAAGTCCCTGCCAATCCCCTCTTCTACTGTCCTTTTACTATCTCTTCAAAAACATCCATTGCAAGATGGAATAACACCCTTCAAAACTGATTTCTTATTAGCTTCCTTTCTTCTCAGGTGAGAAAGAAATTTAATTCACAGAATATTAGGCCAGATCAAATCTTGGTCATGATCGATTGGAGATGGAATGAAAAGCACTGGATCATCTCTAAAGTCCCATCTAGACATGTGAGGTGCAGAATTCAAATGATTGTAGGGTTAGAAGAAACCACAGATTCACTATTCAGACCCTTCATTAAATCCATGATTCTTTTACTCTCATACATGCATCAAAGCTTACATATTTTTTTTATTTTTCATTTTTCCATAACACATTTCCCAAATCTGATATGTATTTATGAGCCACTCCAAAGATAATAACAAGGAACTTGGAAAGATATCCTATTTCAAACTACTTATATCCTTAATCATTAAGCATGATAGCTGTTGGTTATATGATCTCTTTTCTGAAAAAGAAGACCATGGTTTATATCATCAAAAATTTTCTTTAATCTGAACTACTCAAATGTTTTTCACCTATTTTCTTCCTTTGATATGTTCTAAGATTTAGCTTAATTCAATAAACAAATAGACATTGTCATCTGTTAGTGAAATCCCATGGTTTTGTGAAAATAGCATTTGATTTTGAGAAGATCTTGTTTGAATCTTACTTTTGTAACTTACTATTCATGTGATTTTAGGTAAGTCACTCTCTGAGTCTCAGATTGCTTATCTATAGAATGAGAGAGGTAGTTAAATGATATCTGGGTTGACATCGATTTTATGAACATTTTTCCCCTATATATTATATGGCAACATTCTCACCAACCTTTGCAGAAAGATTTCAGGAAAAAATCTTGTAATTACTGTGCAGTCTTGTCATGGGTATATTATTTCTGATATCCTCTCCTGTTCCTTTAAAAAAAATCTTATTGTTAATTCTGTCTAGTTTCATTCTGCTGGTTATTTCACCTTTCTGCCAAAAACCATTGAAAGTTTCTGTCAGAGGTTTGTTCAAGCAATCCTTTAAGAGTATCTGCGAACCTAGCTGCTTCTTTGTTTTCATTCTTGATCATTCTGCTCAATCTTAACATCCTTAAGCTGTGTCTCCCCATTCAATATTCCATCAGAATTCTGACCCTGACCTACTCCCTTGCCTGTCACTTCTACTTTGTTCTTTCTGCTAAAATAGTACAGCTTTGTGGTGGTCCTATTTGATAGTGACCACTATTCTCTCTGAGATAGCCATATTTTTGTCGTGTGACTTCCTAAACCTGATACTTGCTGTGTGATCTTCAACAAGTTACTAACTTGAGACTATTTTTCTCATCTGAAAAATGATGAGTTTGGACATATTTCTAGATTATTCAATTCAAAAAATATTTATTTAAGCATATACTATGTGCAAAACATTGAATGAAATGGAAATATATTTTACTCTTTTAAAAAAATTTTATTGATCCCTTTTTAATATTCATATCATATTTACAATTTGCATTTTTTTACAATGGCATTTGTACTGTCATTTCTGAAAGAACTTTCTCTTTAACAAAGGAAAACATTTAATCAAAAAATAGACTGAATGACTAAGGCAGGTAATGAATTTCAAGTGTTGTTCTTTTAATCCCTTACATCTCACCTGAAAGGAAAGAGGTATATATGTCATTAGGAGAACCAAAATTTTAATAAATGTTTTCTCTACCTTCAAAGAGCTCATAGTCTAGTAAAGGGAAATGAAATTTCTGCTTCTGTCTTCTCATTGTGACCCATCCCCTTTATAATTCCCTCTAATGGAGGGAAACTCTCTAGTCTACCAGTAGAGACAGTCTGCCCTTATTCTTTTCTACTGCAAAGACCAATTGTCCTCAAAAAGAAGAAAGATAAGTCAAAGCCTCCAGAGAGAATGAAATGAGTTTAGGATGATGGTTGAACAATCATAGGGGTAGAATCCTCACCTCAAACTCTGCTGCCAGGAAGAGCTGCTGTCAAAGCCCAAATCTGGGACACAGTTGGGCCAGAACAATACAGTTCAGCATATTACAGAAGGGCATAGAGGGTCCTTGCCAGTATTTGACCTAACCAAACACCAGGCTTACACCATGGTGAAGCACTGGCTAAAGGGATTACATGACCACATAGAGGCTGCCATGCATCATCATGCAATAAGAGTAACCTAAGGCATGATAGAGAGGTGCTCAACAATGAAGATCACATTTTTTCTTGGAAATGGATTACTGTTTATTTAAATTTCAACTCTTGACTCCACTATGATTGAGCTTCTCTTTGAAACTGACCTCAAAGATATTTTCTTTTTTTAGAAAGATTTTTATTTATTTTGAGTTTTACTATTTTCCCCCATTCTTGCTCTCCTCCCCCCACCCCCCAAAGAAGGCATTCTGTTAGTCTTTACATTGTTTCCATGGTATACACTGATCTCAGTTGAATATGATGAGAGAGAAATCATATCCTTAAGGAAGAAAAATAAAGTATAAGAAATAGAAAAATTACATAATAAGATAATGTGTTTTTTTTCTAAATTGAAAGTAATAGTCTTTGGTCTTTGTTCAAACTCCACAATTCTTTTTTCTGGATACAGATGATATTCTCCATTTCAGACAGCCCCAAATTGACCCTGATTGTTGCACTGATGGAATGAGCAAGTCCATCAAGGTTGATCATCACTCCCATGTTGTTTTTAGGGTGTACAGTGTTTTTCGGGTTCTGCTCCTCTCACTCAGCATAAGTTCATGCAAATTCTTCCAGGCTTCCCTGAATTCCTATCCCTCCTGGTTTCTAAGTAGAACAATAGTGTTCCATGATATACATATACCACAGTTTGTTAAGCCATTCCCCAATTGAAGGACATTCACTTAATTTCCAATTCTTTGCCACCACAAACAGGGCTGCTATGAATCCATCAAAGATATTTTTAATCAAATTGTTCAAGCAGCAGTACAATTCCCAAGTCAATGCAATTACCCTGGGCAGTGTCCAACCTGGGCAAGAGTTGGGTCTGAGGAATAAAAGGTTTATTGCATCAGTCTTTGAAACAATAAGGTACCCTATATATCTGGGCCTTAAATCTCTCCTATTTGATCTGAATTTCTTACCATTCTCTCCCCAATAGTCTCAACCCAAAAAGATGACCTTTCAGTAGCACCATCACTAAGCAGAGGGAGTGTAGTAGACCCAAAAGCCTAGAAAGCCATTCCTGGTTGGCTTTGGGGATCTGTAACTCACTTTCTTAGAGTGTTAGGAGTGTTTCTGTGTTCTAATTCAACACTCCCTATTACTCCTATATATCCTTTTTCCTCTACACAACATTAATTAGCATCTGGGATATTTCTGTGACCTTTGAGAAGGTCATCTGGTCTTTAACACCTTGTTCTCACTCATCCAGGACTCCAGGCTTCTATGGACTACTTTTTTTGCTCTGCACCCCTGAGCCTCTCCATCAATAATCCCCTAGACCTTCCCAATAGATCCTACTAATAAAACTCTTTGGTAAAATGTAAAAACAAATAGGCAGATAGGAAGACAGATAAGTAAATGAATAAGTAAATAAATGACCAACTAAAGGGCAATGAAACATTCACATGTAACTAAGATAAAATAATAATGATATATGCATTAAAAAGTGGCACAGAAAGTACAAGGTCAGGTTCAAAGAAAAAAAATTGTCACCACTGGGAGCACTCAGGGCAGAATTTCTTATGTCCAAATGTTGTTCTTCCCTAAGAAACTGTAGGTTGTTTTTCATAATCTATTCATATTCCATTCTCCTAATTTTCCATTGCAGTTGACTAATTTTTACTAATTCATTGAGTCCTCGACCCTCTTTTTAAATTTTCTTTTGTTATCACTCTTTATTTTCACTTTTTTACATCTCCTACTTTTTTCTTATGTCATACTATTCCTGCCTCCTGTGTCTATATGGAACTTATTCTGGGGCTTAATAATTGACCTGTTGTACCCTCTTTTCTTCATCCATTAATCTTTCTTATTGCTCTAGCTCTGAATACTTTCTTCTACTTATACAAAGAAAGATGAGTTTTGTTTTTGCTTTGATAGATCTGTCATCTCTTCTATCATCAACAAGGGTTCTCCCTGCTATTTTCTTGCCATTCCTCTTGTTTTCATTTTGCAATAATATCTGTTTCCTCACCTTTCCCCTCAATGCAACCTGAAATTGATCTTTGCCTTCATCACTATCTGTTTCTTCCTTCCTTCCTGTAGTTTTTGCTTACTACCCCAACCCACCCCCTTCTCCTAGAAGGCCAGATGGTTCAACTACATCTATCCAGTTGTAGTAAAATATTTCCACCTCATATTTTTCATGTTTCCCTTTATTGTGTGTTGTGCAAATTTTCCCCTGATGTACTGTTTTCTTTTAATTATGACATACGCCTGGATTTTTGTGCGTAGAAATCTCTTTCCTCATCACAGACATTATATAAAATATGTATGTGGGGGTGATATTGTCCCTATTTATCCTTAAGGGAAAAGGGTAGCATCATGATGATGTTTTGAATGAAGAAACAGCATTTTCTAGTAGGGTGACCATTAGTAAGTCATTTCACCTATTAGAAGGGTCTTGTATACTTCTCTATAATTGTAAAGTGCAGAACAGTTACCAAACTATATTTGTAAAGGGAATTTCTTTAATAAAGGGAGCAATCTATACTAAAGAAGTTTTAGATTTTCCTCTAATAACAATTACAATATTTTATGACTCTTCTTCCCCTATACCCCTGGATATTTCCTAAGAGAACTAAAATATGTTTCATGTTTCTCAAAGGACCCTTGGTTCCCTTGCAAGGACAGACTCAGGCTAACATGCTTAATTTTGGTTTTGATAAATAAAAAAGGAAAATTTCCTATATGAAATCTCAAATCAATTGAATGAAACTCTTCCATGCACACTATTTCTATCCACAAATGTATAGCATATTGCCTAGAATCTCATATCACTGTACTAAGCACAGTGCCTACATCAATGAGATAAATCTTTTTTGTTGAAATTTCTGTTGAAAGTATAGCTTCAGCTTCTCTGGCGAGAAAACTGGTCCCATGTCTCTGAAACAGATCCAGCATCTCCAGTGCAAGTATGATCTGAGTTATGCTACCTTGCTGTCCATCTGCTACTTGGCTCACTAAGGGTTTAGAATATGGAAAAATATATCTTCTCTTGGGTCCTCCAAAAAACAAAGTAATAGTTAAGAAAGACTTTTAGATTTAGTCCCTCTTTAATCAAAGATCATCTTCAGCAAGGGAGTAGTATTGACCCTTCCCCATTATCCTAGGATTGAATAAAAATTGGTTTCCTCTTCATTTGTATTTTGACCCAAATCTTTCCTATATGAATCATAGTTGGACCCACTTATCCAGCTACAATTGGAAATACAGAGATTAAATTGAATCTATTTCCTTGAAACTCTCATGCTCCTGCTTTCTTACTCTGATCGTGACTCCTTTCAATGAACTCAGAGGTGCCTGATTACCCTCTGGATGTACTTTTTTCTAGACAAATGGAGTTAAGTGATGTCCAGGTTTGCACACCTGTTAAATGTCGAAGGCAAAAAATGAATTCAAGGTCCTCTTGACTCCTGGGTCAAGGTTCTAATCTAATATTATTCCACCTTGCTTCTTCTAAATATACTTTTAAAAGCTTCCCTGAGGTACCACCCCCACACCTCTCAGATTGGCCAATATGACCAGGAAGGATAATGATCATTGTTAGAAGGGATGTGGGAAATCTGGGACACTACTACACTGTTGGTGGAGCTGTGAACTCATCCAACCCTTCTGGAGAGCTATTTGGAACTATGCCCAAAGGGCAACAAAAATGTGCATACCGTTTGACCCAGCAATACCACTACTGGGTCTATACACTGAAGAGATGAGGAAAAAGGGTAAAGACATTACTTGTACAAAAATATTTATAGCAGCCCTGTTTGTGGTGGCAAAGAATTGTAAATCAAGTAAATGTCCTTCAATTGGGGAATGGCTTAGCAAACTGTGGTATGTGTATGTCATCGAACACTATTGTTCTATTAGAAACCAGGAGGGACGGGATTTCAGGGAAGCCTGGAGGGATTTGCATGAACTGATGCTGAGTGAGATGAGCAGAACCAGAAAAACACTGTACACCCTAACAGCAACATGGGAGTGATGTTCAACCTTGAAGGACTTGTTCATTCCATCAGTGCAACAATCAGGAACAATATTGGGCTGTCTGCAAAGGAGAGTGCCATCTGTATCCAGATAAGGAGCTGTGGAATTTGAACAAAGTGCAAGGACTATTCTCTTTAATTTAGGGGAAAAAAAACCAGATATCTTACTGTCTGATCTTGTTACCTCTGAGACTTCTCTTCTCTTCTTAATTTCTCTCTCACCACACCCAATTTGGATCAAGGTACAACATGGAAACAAAGTAAAAGACTGACAGAGTGCCTTCCATGGGGGCAGGGAGGGAAGCAAGATTGGGGGTAAAATTGTAAAACTCAAATAATACCTTTAATAAAAATAAATTTTAAAAATAAATAAATAAATATACTTTTAAAACTGGTAGACTGTCTTCTCTCGACAAATGGCTTTCTGGACTTCTGGCCAAGATGGCAGTGAGAAGACAGGCACAGTTCTAAAGTCTTCTGATCTCTTCCCCATCTATCACATGAAACAAATCTCTTAAAAGAAATCCGAACCACAAAACCCAGAAAGAAAAGCCAGGAGAAGGAACATCTACCTCAGGATTTGTCTCCCGCAGCAGCCTTGGCTGAGTACTGGCAGGCGAGTCTGGGCTCAGAGGGAGGATCGGCCCTGGATCAACCAGATTAACAGCTGAATTGGAACCGGGATTCTGAGGGCCCAAAAGCCGGACCTGCTGGATCAGCAGTGGGCTGGACGAAAGGGGCTTGGGTCTGTGGGGAAGCAGAGGCCCTGGTGGTGCTGTCCCCCTGGAGCTTGGGGAAGGGGCTGCAGGTAGAGGTCTGGTGCAGGAGAGCTGCGGACACCATTGTTGGGCTCCTCCGGTCTGAGAAACTCTGAGCCCATGCTTCCATTGCACTGAGGCCTCCTCCAAAACAAACAATTGCAAACTACTTCTGCCTCAGGCCCAGGTGTGTGAGCAAAACAACCAGCCCAGCTGAGGAATGACCTCAGGCCAGGGTAAAGCCTACCACTGATTGAAGGCAAAAGAGTTCAATAGCTCCAATTCCTTCCCTCAAGCAAAGGGAGAAGGCCTCTCAACGAAGGTCACAGACACTCCAGAGAAAGCAACCAACACCTCCTACTGGCCAGCCAGAGAAACTGCACTCAGTAAAGTCTTTGGTGATCCCAAGCCCAGGTGAACCAGCCCCGCCCCCAACTCAAGGTCTTAGCATAATGAAGAAGGGTCAGTGGAAATGTGGATCCATAGAAAAATTCCTGGAATGGAAAGACCCCAACTCAGAGAGACCTGGAACCTCTGAGGAGAATACAATCTGGTCTCCAGCACAGAAAGATTTCCTTGAAGAAATAAGGAAGGAGCTTAAAAATTTGGGAGAGAGAATTAATGCCTTGCAACAAGAAAATAAACCCTTAGAAAGTACAATTGGACAAACACAAAAGGAGAATAAATCTCTCAGATTCTCAAATGAGCAAATGCAAAAAGAAATTAATTCTCTCAAAACCTCAATTGGTCAAATGGAAAGCTCTTTCAAAAGTAGAATTGTCCAATTGGAAAAGGAGTTGCAAAAGGTTAATGAAGAAAACTCCTCCCCCCAAAAAAGAATGGAGTCTACAGAAACTAATGACTCCATGAGACAGCAAGAGTCAGTTAAACAAAATCAAAAAAATAGAAAAAATAGAAGCAAATGTAAAATACCTCATCAACAAAACCACTGACCTCAAGAATAGATCGAGTAGGGGCAACCTGAAAATTATAGGACTTCCTGAAAACATGGAAGAGAAAAAAAGCCTGGACTTAATATTACAGGATCTAGTGATGGAAAACTGCCCTGATATCATGGAATTGGAGGGCAAAGTAGTTCTTGAAAGAGTACATTGATCCCCACAAGAAAAAGATCCTAAAATGAAAACACCAAGGAATGTTGTGGCCAAACTCCAGAGCTATCAGATAAAAGAGAAAATCCTGCAAGCAGCCAGAAAGAAACAATTTAAATATCAAGGAGCCACAGTAAGGATCACGCAGGACCTGGCTGCTATCAACTTTAAGGGATTGAAGGGCCTGGAATGAGATATTGCGAAGAGCATGGGAGCTTGGAATGCAGCCAAGAATCTACTTTCCTGAAAATCTGAGCCTTCTCTTCCAGGGAAAAAGATGGACATTTAACAAATTGGAAGAATTCCAAAAATTTCTGATGAAAAGACCAGAGCTAAACAGAACATTTGGACATCAAACAGGAGGTTCAAAAGACACATGAAAAGGTAAAAAAAGAGGGTGGGAGGTAAAAGGGGAAAAAAATGCAATCCAGTAAGTTGAAATTGGTTATATCCCAGCATGGGGGGAAAAAGATTCTCATACATCTTGAGAAATGTAACTCTAACAGAGAGAATATACCTAGCCAGAAATGATGGACATCCATGACCTATCCATGAGACTGCTATCTAATGGGATGTAACTGGCTTTAACCCCACTTGGGAGAAAGATTCTAATAACTCTCAGGAATTTTGACTCTATTCAATAGAATATACTGAACTAGAAGGGACAGACACTCAGAATTTTCTATGACCTAGATAGAATGATCCAAAAAAATACACTACCTCCCTAAAAAGGGGGGACAGGAAAGAGACAAGAAGAGGGAGGGGATTGAATGGGACGAATCTCATTACACTAAGAGGTACAAAAAAACCTATGGTAATAGAGGGGAAGAAGGGAGCAGAGGAGAAACACCTGAATCTTCTTCTCATCAGACTTGGCTTAAAGTCAACCTACACATACTGAGTTAACTTATAAAACATCTAACCTTTCAAGTATTAAAAGGGGAAAAGGGGAGGGGGGACAGAGAAAGGGAATGGGAGTGGGGGAAATAAGGGGAAATAGCACAAGGAAGGGAAGGGGAAAGGGAAAAAGGGCAAGGGGAAAGAAAGGGGAGGGTGTGACATAGGAGGGCAAACATACTGAAGGGGGTGGTATTCAGAAACAAAATACTGGGGAATATGGATAAAAGGGGGGAAAGGGGGAAAATACAAACAGAGGGAAGATAGCACAGAAGGCAATAAAGTATTAGTAATCATAACCTTGAATGTGAATGGGATGAACTCTCCCTTAAAACGTAGGCAAATAGCAGAGTGGATTAAAAACCAGAATCCTACAATATGCTGCTTACAAGAAACTCATTTGAAGCAGAGAGATACATATAAAGTAAAGGTAAAAGGTTGGAGCAAAATATATTTTGCTTCAGCTGAAGTAAAAAAAAAGTAGGGGTAGCAATCCTTATCTCAGACAAAGCAGCAGCAAAAATAGATAGTATTAAAAGAGGTAAGGAAGGAAACTTTATCCTCCTAAAAGGTACCATAGACAATAAAGTCATTTCAATATTGAATATATATGCACCCAGTGGGACAGCACCAAAATTCTTAGAGGAGAAGCTGAAAGAACTACAGGAAGACATAGACAGCAAAACTCTACTAATGGGAGACCTCAACCTCCCACTATCAGATCTAGATAAATCAAATCATAAAACAAACAAGAAAGAAATTAGGGAGGTAAATAGATTGTTAGAAAAATTAGATATAGTAGACTTATGGAGGAAACTGAATGGGGATAGAAAGGAATATACCTTTTTCTCTGCAGTACATGGAACTTATACAAAATTGACCATGTACTAGGACATAAAAACCTAATGATCAACTGCAGAAAGGCAGAAATAGTGAATACATCTTTCTCAGATCACAATGCAATAAAAGTCATATGCAATACTGGACCAAGGAGATATAGACCCAGAACAAATTGGAAACTGAATAAATTCATTTTAAAAAATGAGTGGACCAAAAAACAAATTATAGAAAGAATTAACCATTTTATCCTAGATAATGATAATAATGAAACAGCATAACCAAAACCTATGGGATTCATTCAAAGCAACTCTCAGGGGCTATACTATAGCTCTAAATGCTTATATGAATAAATTGGAGAAAGAGGAAATCAATGAACTAAACATGCAACTAAAAAAATTAGAGAAAGAACAAATCAAAAATCCCCAATCAAACACCAAATTAGAAATTCTAAAAATTAAAGGAGAAATTAATAAAATCGAAAGCAAAAAAAATCTATTGAATTAATAAATAAAACCAAAAGTTGCTATTATGAAAAAAAAACAATAAAAATTGATAAACCTCTGGTCAATTTGATCAAAAAAAAAGAAAGAAGAAAAACCAAATTGCTAGTATTATAAATGAAAAAAGGTGAACTCACCACCAAATAGGAGGAAATTAAAGTAATAATTCGAAATTATTTTGCCCAACTCTATGCCAATAAATTTGATAATCTAAGTGAAATGGATGAATATTTACAAAAATATAAGTTGCCCATGTTAAATGAAGGAGAGATTAAATACCTAAACAACCCTATCTCAGAAAAAGAAATTCAACAAGCCATTATTGAACTCCCTAAAAAAAAATCTCCAGAACCTGATGGATTCACAAGTGAATTCTACCAAACATTTAAGGAACAATTGGCTCCAATCCTATATAAACTCTTTGGAAAAATAGGGAAAGATGGAACTCTGCCTAACTCTTTCTATGAAACCAATATGGTATTGTTACCTAAACCAGGAAGAGTTAAAACAGAGAAAGAAAATCATAGACCTATTTCCCTGATGAATATAGATGCAAAAATCCTAAATAAAATCTTAGCAAAACGACTACAACAAGTCATCACTAGGATAATACATTATGATCAAGTAGGATTTATTCCAGGAATGCAGGGTTGGTTCAATATAAGGAAAACTGTTAGTATACTCAATTATATCAACAACAAACCTATCAGAAATCATATGATCATATCAATAGATGCTGAAAAAGCTTTTGACAAAATACAGTATCCATTCCTATTAAAAACACTAGAGAGTGTAGGAATAAATGGACTGTTCCTTAAAATAATTAGCAGTATCTATCTGAAACCATCAACAAGCATTATATTCAATGGGGAGAAGCTAGAGGCATTCCCAATAAGATCAGGGGTGAAACAAGGGTGCCCATTATCACCACTACTATTTAATATTGTATTAGAAATGTTAGCATCAGCAATTAGAGAAGAAAAAGAAATTAAAGGAATTAGAATTGGGAAGGAAGAGACAAAACTCTCACTTTTCGCAGATGACATGATGGTCTACCTAGAGAATCCCAAGAAATCATCTAAAAAACTACTGGAAACAATTAGCAATTTTAGCAAAGTTGCAGGTTATAAAATAAACTCTCATAAATCCTCAACTTTTCTATATATGTCTAGCAGGAAAAGCTAGAAAGAGAAATCCCATTCAAAGTAACCTCAGACAGTGTAAAATATTTGGGAGTCTATTTGCCAAGACAGACTCAGAATCTTTTTGAAAACAATTATAAAACACTTCTCACACAAATTAAATCAGATTTAAATAACTGGGCAAATATCAACTGCTCATGGATAGGTAGAACTAATATAATAAAAATGACAATTCTACCAAAACTAAACTATCTGTTTAGTGCCCTACCAATCAGAATTCCAAAAAATTACTTTAATGAGTTAGAAAAAATTGTAAAGTAAATTCATATGGAGAAATAAAAAGTCAAGAATTGCCAGGAGCTTAATATAAAAGTGCAAACAAAGGTGGCTTAGCACTACCCGATCTAAAATTATATTATAAAGCATCAGTCATCAAAACTGTTTGGTATTGACTAAGAAATAGAGTAGTGGACCAGTGGAATAGACTACGTGTAAAAGCAGGAGAGGATTATAGTAATCTGCTGTTTGATAAACCCAAAGAGTCCAGTCATTAGGACAAAAACTCCCTCTTTGATAAAAACTGCTGGGATAATTGTAAGTTAGTATGGAAGAAACTTAGATTAGACCAACACCTCATACCCTTTACCAAGATAAGATCCAAATGGTTACAGAACATAGACATAAAAAACAATACTATAAGCAAATTAGAAGATCAAGGATTAGTCTACCTGTCAGATCTATGGAAAGCGGAACAGTTTATGACTAAGGAAGAGTAGGAGAACATCACCAAAAACCAATTAGATGATTTTGATTACATTAAATTAAAAAGCTTTTGCACAGATAAACCAATGTAATCAAGATCAAAAGAAATGTAGTAAATTGGGAAAGAATCTTAATGATTCTGACAAAGGACTCATTTCTAAAATATACAGAGAACTGAGTCATATTTTTAAAACAAAAAGCCATTCCCCAATTGACAAATGGTCAAAGGATATGCAAAGGCAATTTACAGATGAGGAGATCAAAGCAATCCATAGCCATATGAAAAAATGCTCTAAATCATTAATTATTAGAGAAATGCAAATTAAAGCTTCTCTGAGGTACCACCTCACACCTCTCAGATTGGCCAGTATGACCAGGAAGGATAATGATCATTGTTGGAAGGGATGTGGGAAATCTGGGACACTATTACACTGTTGATGGAGCTGTAAACTCATCCAAGCCTTCTGGAGAGCTATTTGGAACTATGCCCAAAGGGCAACAAAAATGTGCATATCCTTTGACCCAGCAATACCACTACTGGGTCTATACCCTGAAGAGATGAGGAAAAAGGGTAAAGACATTACTTGTACAAAAATATTTATAACAGCCCTGTTTGTGGTGGCAAAGAATTGTAAATCAAGTAAATGTCCTTCAATTGGGGAATGGCTTAGCAAACTGTGGTATATGTATGCCATGGAACACTATTGTTCTATTAGAAACCAGGAGGGATGGGATTTCAGGGAAGCCTGGAGGGATTTGCACGAACTGATGCTGAGTAAGATGAGCAGAACCAGAAAAACACTGTACACCCTAACAGCAACATGGGAGTGATGTCCAACCTTAAAGAACTTGCTCATTCCATCAGTGGAACAATTGGGAACAATTTTGTGCTGTCTGCAAAAGAGAGTACCATCTGTATACAGATAAGGAGCTTTGGAGTTTGAAAAAAGTACAAGGACTACTCCCGTTAATTATAAAAAAAAAACAGATATTTTATTGTCTGATCTTGTTACCTCGGAGAAATCTGTTCTTTTTAAGGATATGATTTCTCTCTCATCGCACCCAATTTGGATAAAGGTACAACATGGAAACAAAGTAAAGACTGACAGAGTGCTATCTGTTGGGTGGGGGTGGGGGAGGGAAGCAAGATTGGGGGAAAATTGTAAAACTCAAAAAATATCTTTAATAAAAATAAATTTTTAAAAAGGCTGTCTACTCTCGCAGTTGCATATCATGAAGGTATTTCCCCATTTCCATCCTATGTTTGCTATTTTTGGCTTTCTAGAAACCACAAGGTTTCTAGTTCTAGTTCATGCCCAGAACTGCTGAAACTAAGCCTAATATTATTCTATTTTTCATTTTTCTCATTGCACTTCTAAACTGAAACTATGGATAGAATTTCTCCTTAAAAGAATATTTCATTCAAGAGACAGTCATCAAAATTGCCTAGTACTGATTGAGAAATAGAGATTAGGATAG